>NC_092033.1:3914407-4214407 GCF_042242105.1 Pempheris klunzingeri
AGATATTTGTTATTTGTTGACATTTGGGTTTGTGGTATTTTCACCTATTGAGACTCAGCAGTAATAATGTTTCTCACTCTGATTATATAAAATACATCAGAGCAAAACATATACAGCCATCTTCAATGAAAGTGCAACTGGATTTCACTTGATAATCTCTGGAAGTCACATCTTTTCATCTGTTGTTAAATCACTTTGAACATCAAACCACAGCTTCGTGTCGCTGCCTTCAGCTCGATTAATCACCACGGCAACATTCTAATTATCTTGGAGCTTTAAAGTTGCGGCGAACCTGAACTTTCCAGCATCTTTGCCCTTCAGCTTCTCCCCAGCGCCTCTAATAGTTTAGTCAGCTGTGTGTGTGTGTGTGTGTGTGTGTGTGTTTGCAGTAATCAGCTAGCAGGTTGCCAACCGGTACCTGCCTCGGCCTGCGAGCTTAATGCTGTCTGTTAACAAATTCCTAATCCCCCATCCCGACAGGTCCACAGTGATGAAATACTTCTTTATCATCCTAATGCTTTTCTTGAGTTAACAGAAAAGGGCACCGTAGCCTGAACAGAGAGAAGGCATTTCAGGGAGTTTTTGTCAGTTTGATTTATTATTAGATGATGTAAAAGTGCATTTGCTCCTCAGAAGTGTGCCGTCAGTGGAGAGTATTGTTGTTCATGCCTGACAGCATCCAGATGGGTCACTTCAGTAGCACGCTGTGGGATGATTCAGCAAACACACACAGGCCCAGTGTTTGCTGGGTTATCCCCCATATGAATGTGTTTGTGTTTCAAGTCCTGTGTTCCAGATCTCTTTCCTTATGTAACCTCTCATCTGTGTGTGTGTGTGTTTGCATATGTTTATCTCGTCCCTTGTTCCATGAAAACACAATACAAGAAGTTAACGATTTATCCACGAGGTCAGTCATGTCACAGACTTTCCCTGAAGTAGCCACTCAAGTGACTTATCAGTATGTCAATACCCTTGAAGTGCAGTTTTAATAATTTAGAGCCAAGAGCCAGAGTTTGCCAGCTGTGAGGAGTCAGGTTTCGTTCTGTGGAATTAAGAAAGGACAGCTCTTCCTCTTTAATTAGATGAGTTAGACTGGGGGATCTTTCATCAAGGTTGTATTGTTACAATAACAAAAATCATGCAGAGGGCATTGCAGAATTAACCAGGAAACACAGACCACACCTAGTCGGACCCCCACCAACGACTCCTTTACCAAAATCCAGATTGTCAGGCTCCTATTGGCTACTCTCAAGTGTCTGTCAGCGACAGGTCCCGCCCCCATGACCTTTGTGGATTATGTTTGAGGCCAAAGGCCGAAAAAGCATTGAGTGTGTGTGTGTGTGTGTGTGTGTGTGTGTGTGTGTGTGTGTGTGTGTGTGCATAAACCCGTGTCCATCCAGGCATATTCATGGTAAATATTCATGAACCAACTCAAGTGGACTGAGACACAAAGCAAAGCGAGCTGCAAGCCATCTGCCAGCTGCTGTCATGTGATATCACAGTCAGTGAGATACTCAATAACTTGTGTCAAACCGGCAAAGCCTCATTTTCTGTGGATTTTTATTGATTAAGTATCAGGATTGGTATTAGAGGTGCTGTATTTTAAAACCATACTTCCTTCTATGAATGTATAGGACATACATTTGCTCTGCTGTGCTTATTTTTCCCTCCTCGTTGCCTTGACCCGTTTTTTTTTTTTTAAATATCTAATGTGTTCGCTGATCAGGCTGAACTGTCCAAAAAGGAACATGCCAGGTGTGTGTGTGTGTGTGTGTGATCACTTCAGTTCAGTCATTTTATTGTCATATGTACAGACAAAAACAATTTTCACCACAATTCTTGCTTTGCCCTTTTGCCTTCAGGATTAAAAAAATAGATAAATAGAAAAAGAAAGTTGATAAATTAGTAAATAAATAGATAAATTAACAAATAAATAGATAAATATACCCTGTTTGGCTGTCAGTCAGGGTGGCAGTCGTCGTCCACCTCTCCCTCCCTCCCTCCTTCCGTCCTGCCCAGCCACCTTTGGCCTGGGAAGCAGTCAGTGCTGTGATCAGTGACCCAGTCAAAATTTCCCCGTGGCAGCTCATTTTAGATGTCACCACGGCAACCGTGGGCTCCTTTCATAGCTCGTGGGGTGTGCGGCAGCGGCGGCGGCCCCGGGAATGCTGTGAATGGACACCGGTCACTCAGCCATCCAAAGAGACGCGGGGGAAGCTGAAACACTGACTCAGCAGAGCGCTCTCTGCCCTCCTCTCCTCTTTCTCTTGACCCTTCTCCATTTTTCCTGGCGTCTTTCCCAAATGCCCTCCGTGACATCACTGACTAGCAGTTTTCGCACTGGACTCGGAGAGAAAACACAGATTCAAGGTCTTCTGTCGCTTCCTGTGAATTGGTGGAGGATTTTTCGCCAACCAGAAAATATCAAGGATTCGTCCTTGTTCACATTCTCACACCCATGTTAGTGGAACAAATGCTCAGTGGCTTCTTTAGTAACGAAGAGAGTCTTTAAAATGAACTGTTATGCATCTGAATTAATACTAGGAATGCAACTATCATACTGTAATCTTAATTCATTCATTCTTTTTGTTGGTTTTTTCCACATTTTAAACATAGACTATATAAGAGAAGTGGACACAGCCACCCTGACGTTACCCATTAGTTTGTGAACTGCCGTTTTGAAGCTTCCAGTTTGGCTTCATGGGCGTCGCCATCTTGGTTTTTGGAGCCAGAAATGATGTTCATTCTATGTTCACCTATATTCCTCTAAATGGGACCAAAATGACTTCTGTAACTGTATAACTGTAGTCCTATCATCCGTGCAGACGTGATTATGATTCTACATCCTGCACGTGTGAATTTCGGTACCGTAAGACGACAGAGTTCGTCTGTATTCAGCCTCTCCCGGGTTGAACTTGAACTTGTTTGGGCTTGCTGCTTAACAGAAGAGCACTGAAGCTGAGTGATACAGTGAATTGTCTCTTAACGTCAAGAGCAGCTGCCAGACAATGGAAAGACTGTTAGTGAAAACACAGTCCTGCTGAGTTGTTTCTGAGATAAACATGTCTTACTGTCCATAAGATCTACTTTCTCTTTCTTTATTCACCTCCTTCCATTTTTTCTGTGTCTCCTCCCTCATCCTCTTGCTCCGGGCGGCCATTAGACTGGTCCTCGCTGGCTGATGCATTATAAAAGAAGTGACTTTTTATGTGTGTTTGTGCGTATTGTTATATAACGAAGTCAGGATGGTGTACCTGAAGGCACACACACACACACGCAGGCACGCAGAGTTAAAAAGATGTGAATGAATGCAGTGGTACGATCATGTTTCCTACAGATATAGAGTCTTGAATAGAGTGAAACTTTTCAGTATTTGCACTCAACAGAGGCCTTTGACTAGAAGAAGGACTGGGGCTGAAATAGCCATTTGTGTGTGAGTGTGTGTGTGTGTGTGTGTGTGTGTGAGACACTGAAATCCGAGTGTTTGCAGCTCTCTTGTCTCAGTAACATGAGCAGCACAGACTCAGTGCATGTGTTTGTGGGCACCGTGTGTGTGTGTGTGTGTGTGTGTGTGTGTGTGGTCCCTCATTAACCTGCGTTGGGCAGCATCACTGTCATCGCTCCACAGTTAAGGCACCCAGAGCGCTGCAGTCCGCTCACATCTCCATCAAAACACTCACAGACATTCTTCAGCTGCTTGGCATCACTCGTCACTGAAACCTTTCACTCTGCTCGTCCGCTGCAGGTTAAAAACGCTGAGACAGAGAACGCTGCTCGTTGTACTCTGACTTTTTACCCTTCTGTTAGATCCTGAGTTCCTTCATGTGTTCCCTTATGACTTTTATAAACAAAGAAAATAATTAATCCAACCAAGATGTAGATGAAGGGAAGCAGCTCTCTCCAGTTTATCTCTTGTCTCTTCTTGTCTGATTTATGTTTTTGAAGTTCTGCGATATCATTTTGTGCTGCAACATTTTCCTCTGTGCTGACACACCCCTGTCTCTCTTTGGGCATCGCCCCCATTTCTAAAATTTGCATTTCCAAACAGACCTTAGTACTAAACACCAGGCTTCATATTTTGTACACTCACTCATAGGAAAAGTCGAGGTAATTTCATTCATCCTTTTTGTTGTTTAATTTGTATATTTTTACAGGTTTAAAATGTGTTTATTAATACTTATATTAATAATATCTATTCTGATACCTTTCTGTGTGGAGTTTGCATGCTCTCCCCATGTTTGCGTGGATTCTCTCCGGATACTCCGGCTTCCTCCCTCCGTCCAAAGACATGCAGGTTAATTGGTGACTTGGTAAATTTCCCATAGGTGTGAGTGTGAGTGTGCGTGGTTGTCTGTCTCTGTGTGTCAGGCCTGTGATTGACTGGCGACCAGTCCAGGGTGTAGGACCCCGCCTCTCGCCCCAAAGTCTGCTGGGATTGGCTCCAGGACGGATGGATGGAAGGATATTCATGTCCCTTTAATTTCAACGTTCTTTAGCTGATACAAACAATTAGTTTGGTATTTTTACAGTTTAAACTAGTGAACCTAAGAACAGAGAGGAAAGAGTGTTTTAAAAGCACAAAATCTCAAATACTTGTTCAGTATTGATCAACAGTGCTGCCAAGCACGTATATATTTTATTCATTTACTGCTAAGTGATGCCTCTTAGCCAGATCCAAAAATATGCGACCGCACAGGATGAGGTCAGTAGTGAGTCAGTGTGCTGGTAGCGGTGTGAGATGTGGAGAAAAGAGTCTTGTTGTCTGCTGCCTCGTGGGCTCAGATGTTCCCTTCTGTTTCTGCTGAATCACTCAGCTGAACGCGGTGTTTGAAGTGAACATTAAACCAAAAATGAGATCACAGAGGATTAGATTAGGTTCAGTAAGAGGAATAAGACATCAGGCTTTGGGATGATGCAGTGTGATGGGCTGCATCTCCAGGGAGTGATTTGATTGGCCCATTGTCAGGAAGGATGAGATCAGCAGCATGGTGCTGATGGACCGACTCATCTCGTTTTTTACCAACATCTCTTGTTTCCTCTCATCCCCTTGTGCTGATCATGAGGTCAGCAGAACGGTGATGCTGAGGGCAGTGGCGTTATTTATTTTTGTATTATGTATCTCTGC
Organism: Pempheris klunzingeri; assembly: GCF_042242105.1. NCBI lineage: Eukaryota > Metazoa > Chordata > Actinopteri > Acropomatiformes > Pempheridae > Pempheris > Pempheris klunzingeri. The sequence continues at coordinate 3,919,533 of NC_092033.1, forward strand.
TCGTTGCCATTGCGTTTCTGATTTCAAATGCCAAGGGACTATCCAAGACGTTTCATTTCTACTTTATGCTATCCTATAAGAAGCATTTGTGTTTCAGTGTTTTGGAACGTGTGCAAATACCAAGCAGTGAATCAGTTTTACAGCCTCCTCAAGTTTCACAGATTCTTTGTAAAATCCAAAATCAAGGTGAAAGTGTGTGATGTCTGGCTTTTCTCTGGTTGTTGTGTGTGTGTGTGTGTGTGTGTGTGTGTGTGTGTGTGTGTGTGTGTGTGTGTGTGTGTCTGAGGAGCCCAGTATTTCTCAGGCTGTCGCTGTAATCGCTGTAATGAGACTGAGAGCAGGAGCCTAACAGGACTTGTCACATGGGGAGAGGCTGACAAAGCCCCTCTGTGTCGGTCTCTGTCTGTAATGTAATGTGTCTGTGTGTGTGTGTGTGTGTGTGTGTGTGTGTGTGTGTGTGTGTGTGCGACTGAATAGGTATATGTGGACTATGCTTTGTGTGTGTGTGTATGTGTGTGTGTGTGTGTTATCTCCTAGAAGGGTTCAGCGAACTGTATCTCAACTCCTCACATCAGTCATCAGTCCTTAAGAGCTGCTCACTTTGCCTCTACAGTCGTACTACCATAACACTGGTGGTCTTGAATGAATGTCACAGTTTTCATGCACCAAATGTCCTCAAGTGTCTTGAACTCCGGTATACTTTCTCATTGTTTGTCACTTTCAATAGACATTTCAACCAAAGCAGCTAAAAAGTAACTTAAGGTACTCAAAATGTGCAGATTCTTCATTATGAGTTTACTTATCCTGAAATTACACTTATTACATTTTGTATATTAGTCATTTGGCGGACACTTACAGTAATTATGGACAATTTCCAGTAATTTAATATAAACTGCAAGTCAGCACAGTTAGCATTTTCTTTTAAAAACTAATATGCACCTGTGGCCAGAGGCTAACAAGCTATCTGAGCACCTGCGCTAACATTTTGTTCAATATGAAATGTGAATTTTTCTTCATCTATTGAATTGAAAAGAATTGGCAGCTAGTTCAAGAAACTTGTGAAGTATGAGACAAGAAGATATCTGATAGCTTAGCTTGGCCTGGCTCTGTCCAAATGTAAAAATATCTGCCTGCTAGTCCCTCTAAAGCTCGCTAAGTCTGAACGACAAGTTGCTGTGGTGTAGGGGATTATGTGCCAGGCCATTTCTCAGCTGGTAGTAACTCCCTGGAGTCCTAGGGTGCCACGCTAGCTGTTTCCCCCTGTTTCCAGTCTTTATGCTAAGCTAAGCTAACCAGCTAGTGGCTTTAGCTGCTTATTGGACAGACAGCCAACATCGAACTCTTGCCAAGACTCAAGATGTCAAACTTTCCTTTTAAGTCTAGTCTATCTAGTCGTCAGAAGATGCAAGTTACATGTTTCTTTTCTTTTTTCAAATCAAGTTTTGTATTGTGTCGTAGTGTTTTGTGCCCCAAATCCTCCCTGGACTGTGTATTACATATTTACTTAAGTGATAAAACAACACAGAGCCTTTATGTTATAATGTAAAGTACAGGGTGATAATTTCACCATGCTAACGTATCCCTCTAATCCTCTGCACTCTGCAACTTCTTAGTGATTTTCGTCTTACTATTCCTTCCAACAGGCTGAAGCTGTCATAGCAGATTATTGTGTCGAGCAGTTATTATACCTACAAAGATTTTCACTTGGCCTCAGGGGCCCCTGATCTCTATGTGTGGGTGTGTTTGTACCTGTGAATGGTGGGTTTTCACATTTGATGTGCAGTAATAATAATAATAGAGTAGTGGCTTCACTTGTTTTCAGAAACAAACTACAAAATAGACTAAAATCACAAAGACATTTTGAATTTATCTTGACGATCCTCAAGCTGCCGCACAGTGGACTAACTACTACCCCAATTAGCAGTGAGATTTTATGTATAAGGGTATGAAAGTGTTGAGGCGTGTGTCCTTACGTGCATGTGTGTGTGTATGAGTGTGTGACTGTGCACATTTAGGAAGTGGTGGAGTTAAATTTCCTGGAGGAACAGCCTGTGAGGAGTCTGTGTGTGTCACTCTAGAAGGTGGATTAGCGCTGTAGGTCTCCACAGCGCTGAAGGGCAGCCCTTATTCAGCCAGGAGAAAAGAGTGTTTTGGGTTGAACCACAGAGTGAAGCGTGCCAGATCATAATCACAGCTAAAGTCAGTCACACTAATAATACAGCAGCGGGGCGTGCTTCACACCGACCTTATCCCTCACCTGTTTACAGTTAGCTGAGACGTGTGATGCCAGAACTTGTATTAGTTGTGAATACATACACATCAAAATAAAGGTCCATTGTGCTACGATGCTGTCGTGGGCTTTCATTGATATTTGTGCGTATCAAAGTCTACCTACAGGACGATCCAGTTGTTTAAGATCGGTGTTCAACGTTAAAGTTCTGTACAAATGCAGCATAAAACTATCTCGGGTTTTATGTCGCAAGGTAAAGAGTAACACAGTGGAGGTCATAATGGCGTCCAACCATTCAGGACCATTTCTGTCCTACAATCAACGTTCAATTGATGTTACATATGATCAGTGATGTTAGTATTGTAACTATGACCACAAACTCTCTCTGAACTAAACCAAGTGTGTAACCACATCTATCGGATTAGTTTGACATTTTGGGAAATATTCTTTTTCTGCTTTCTTTCAATGACTCATCTGTCCGTTAAGTAGTAGGCAAATAGCCGATAAATGGAAAAAGGCTTGCGTGGCACTTAGCTCACTAAGCCGCACCTTTTCCATTGGTTGTGTATGGGTAAAATGCTTTTTTTTGGCCACGGTGCACCATGAATACGGAAATTGCAACTACTACGCCAAAAAAGTGAAGAGAGATAAGTAGAACCGTACCACCGTAATGATATTGTAGTTATCAAGCAGAAGAATTGAAGGAATAATTAACGGAAAGATTTGGGAGAGTTGTCTAGCTTTGTGAGTGGGTCTGTATGAAGTAGAAGATTTAAATCTTCCTGAAGTTCCCACTTCTTTTAGAGCTCATTACAGTGAAAAGAAGGTGTCACAGATAGTTTAACAATGGTGCGTCGCTAAGTCTTAAAATTGGGCCCTGAAGATGGAAAAAGCAGCAGAGTTTCTAAAGGCTGAATCATTTCAGTCTGATGGGCTTGTTATGTGAAAGACCATCATTACACAGACAGATAATAGGTCTGTTTGACTGGATGGACTGTGGCGGCCTCCTAATGCAGAGATTGCCATCAGTGTTTTGTCTGAGCTGTAACCATTATGTCTAGTCTGTCTCTTTGTCGTTTATCGTCTTTCTTTCTTTTCATCTCTTTCTTACATTTCCTCAGTCATTCATTTCCCCCTTTAGCCCACCCTCGGTCCCTCTTTACACGGAGGACCCTGGGGATGTCGCAGGACTACACAAAACAAACATTGCATTGATGAACACAATCAGAGAGACAGAAAAAGAGGGTATTTACTCTAAATATATTCTACTGTGGCTACAGTAACAGGCTTGTTCCCCTGGCAACCTTTGATTTGTTTCATTACTCCTCTCTGAATTTGAAATGTTCTTAATTTGACATCTCATATTGAAGATATTTCGTTACATGTCTTTAAGTTGCCGAAGTGAACAATAACCCGGTGACTTAATGCCCTTGCTGTAAGCAGCAGTGAGTGCCTCCATTGTTACACTGGATTACAGTAATGTCTCTCTGACAAGTTTTGGGAAGGTGGCCAAAGGGATTAATGCAGATTCACTCCTGTAATGCCTTAAACCGTCCTAACATTAAATCACAGTCTCCTCAGGTGACCTAAACACTCTGACTGTGAAAGTTACACCAGTTTCACTTAGAACGACATCTATTATGTACAGTTTAATGAGCGCTGTTAGAAAACATAAAGATGCACTAAGTCATAGTTTTATTATTGTTATATATTCATAATAATGGGACAACTTACAATGTGTCATGTGAAATTAATTATCACCCAATTGTGCAGCTCTACAAAGCTTTTTAGCATCTTTCAGCTCATTGCTTTGGTTTTCTGACCCACAACTTTATTGTTTAGGTTCACTTTCTCTGCTCTCATCAGCACCTCAGATGCAGCAGGCAGTAATAAAAAAAAAAAAAAGCTAGCTGGTCATTTAGCAGCTAAAATTTGGTTAGTTCATTTTTAACCAGTGGGAGAATTTTCCCATCGCTCTTAGTTTATCCAGCATCGAATATCATTTTGAGGATGCCTTTCTTTGTAAATGACTGACCTCTGTTCATCGGTAACAATGACAACAGTTCAGCTGTCTACAACACAGAGCCGACAGTAATAATGCTCTCCAGGTGTTCAGTTACTGGAGGCAGGACTGTGTTTCTCCTCAAGCCCGGATCCCCTGGTCCCCCCCCCCCCCGACTGTAGTCTCAGATAGAGTCTGCTAAATATCTAGGATCTGATGTCACACACACACACACACACACACACACACACACACACACACACACCGACTGCCCTTTCAGGCCTTTCAGAGCCTCTATAGACTCTTGCTGTGACGAATGCGAGAGTCTTTCCTTAATGCAAGCGCGCGCACAAGAAGTGTACACACAAGTGTTGCACACAGAACACAAACACCATCCTCACAAACACACTTTCTCACACACACACTCAGAGTTAATGCCTGCCAGCAGAGACACAAGAGCGGCCATTTATAACACTACTGTTCTGAGATTCTCAGGTGATTCTCAGTACGAGTTTCTGTAAATACTCTCCAATATTTTTCTGTCAAAGCTGCAAGTATTTCTGATATTTTAATGCTCCCAATATTTCCACTTCCTCCTCAGACGGACAGTGCGTTCAGTGATGAGAGGCAGAGGTGCATCCTGGGAGGAAATGATGTAATAACAGTGTGTTTATTTGCCCTAAAGCAAACAGAGCGATTCCTTAATGAAATCCAGGGTGGGACTGTTTACGCAGAGCTCTCTCCTGAACAGTGAGGGCACTGTACTGTGTATGGTGCCTGCTGGAGAGTGTGCTGGCACTGTGTGCCCCCCCCCAACACACACACACACACACACACACTGACATTCTTGTCTTTCTATAGTTGTGAGGACACTGACACTTACCTTAACCCTAACCATTAGAGTTAAAAGCCTAACCTTTACCCCAATCCTAACCTAATCCTAACCTTAACCCTGAAACAGCCCTTTGAAGATGTCAGGACCAGCCAACTCTCCTCACAATGCAGGAATGTCCTCACAAAGACATAACAACACAAACAATCCTTATTAGGACACTGCATTGACTTCTGCTAACTGTGGACAGCCTTACCCAGACCCTAACCTGAACCTAACCTTAGGACCAGGCTTTGGTCACTCACACACACACACAGCACAGTAGCAGCACTCATCTGCAGCTTAGCTACAAATCAAATCAATCGTGGTTTTCACATATGAGACAAATTCTTGATCGGGCTTTTGGTGCATGCACAGACAGAGGCAGCACCTCTGCCTCTGTCTGCACAAACATCAACAGAGTTGCCATGGCCCTTAAAAACCCGGAGGAGTTTGTGGAAATAAAGAGTGTAACTGAGGCTTTTGATGTTTTGAAATTAATCTTGGAAATGTCCTTGACAGGGTTTGATTTTCAGCTTTGCTCATGAGGTAGGTACAGGGAAGGAAGTCAGTACCAAAGTGGATTGTAGTGAAGTTTTGTGCCGACAGAACAGATTCATGTTCCCCTCAGGATAAATTTATAGGTTTGGTGATCCCATAACTTTTTATCCAGTGACGAAAGCACCTTATCTTAAGTTAGGAAGAGGAGCAGGTAAAAATCTCAATGTTACTGTTTCCTCCTGTCTACCAGGATTCGTCCTCAGCTGGCCAGAGAGAAGATTGAGGGATGTCACATCTGTACGTATGTGATGCCTGGGGAGCCACAGGTGGTCCTGGGTAAGGACAAGGCCTTCACCTACGACTGCGTCTTCGACATGGACAGCCAGCAGGAAGCCATCTACACCCAATGCACCGAGAAGCTTATCGAAGGCTGCTTTGAGGGCTACAACGCCACCATCTTTGCATACGGACAGGTTGGTCAACACTCGAACGTTCCCATTCGCTGACTTCGCTCCAGGGGACGGAGCTGCTGCCACAATCCCGAGATTTATGGCAGCATGTGATATGAAGCAGATTTCATTGCGTATCATCATCAGACAAGTAATGAGGGAGTGACCGAGCCTCACAGCTGCACCAGCTCCGTCAATACACTTATCAGCTGACGTGTCCCAACCTGCTCTCACCACCGCGGCTTCATATTGGCTCTGATAGAAGACAGGGAGAGATAGCAAGGGAGTTTATTACCCAATCAAAGCAGAGTGTGAACAGATTGACTCACCTCATACCAGAGCAGGGAGCTAAACTGCCAAACATAATTGAGGCAAGTAGGCAAATAAGCATACTTAAGAATATTCAGCTATTTCTTTAATAATCTCTGCTTAAAAATACAACATTTCACACATTTTCACTGAGGATCTTTTTAGTTTTCCCTCACACAGTGTCTCTGGCTGCAGCTGACACCCTCTGGTTGAAAGACAGCAGTTAAACTTTCCCTCTTCTTAATGTTTCCCTCCGCTCTTCTTCTCTTCTTCTTCTCTCTTCATTATTCTCTCCTCACATTGTTCCTGCCCCTCTTGTGCTCCTGTCAAAGAGCCTTTCACAGGGCGCCAAGGAGGCCGCAAACACAACCCCACACACACACACACACACACACACACACACAGAGCATGTGTATGTGGTCTGATAGAGTAAAACACACAAACACACACTACTGTATCTTTTCTCACACACACATACAGACACACACACATCCTCATCCATCACCACACTCTCAGAGACACACACTCTCCTGTCAGGGTCTCTTGACGGTTAAATTTGAGCTCAATGTTGCATTCCTCTTTTAGTCACTATGGCGACCACCCCATCCCCTCTGACCCACCCCCCACCCTGAACTTCTCAGAGCTACACCCCGACCCCCGAGTCCCAGAGTTTTGAGCAGCTGAATGGTAGAAAGATCCATATAATGAGGAAACGTACAGAAAAGCGTGATGAGAGCCGAAATAGACTTTTATTCCCCTTCAGTGAAGTAACTGATAAGTCTTTCTTCTTCACCGCATCCAGACGGGTTCGGGGAAGACCTACACCATGGGAACCGGCTTTGACGTCAACATCGGCGAGGACGAGCTCGGCATCATTCCCCGGGCCGTCAACCACCTGTTCAGGGGAATTGAGGAGCGCAAACAGGCTGCCACCGAGCAGGGCAAGCCGGTCCCCGAGTTCAAGATCAACGCACAGTTCCTGGAGGTGCAGAAACACACACACACACACACACACACCAAAAATGTGACTCAAGATTTAAACCCAGAAATTTGTATCTTTGTATAATATTTGTATCTCATGTTGAGGTGTTCTTATCAGTCTAAACTTTAAAGTCAAAGCGTCCAGTCCACTTTAAGTCCATAAATTAGATGCAGCAAGAGCATGCTGACAGCAAGAGGTCAAAGGTTAGAAGGGGCTGTAGTGATTTTCAGTTGTGAAAGCAGCCATAGCTTACAGCCATTAAACTGTCATTAGCCCGTCTCCACGGTCTGCTCCTGGCTTTATTTTTAACCGCCAACGAGTGGTTGTTGATCTGAGTGAGGAAGCAGCTGAGGGCAAAAGATGAGGCTGGACGGTAAAAACAATAATGAATATTCCTGCAATAATATGTGCATTATCTGTTTTCTGTCTCCTCTTTCTTTGTTTTTTTATTGATGTAACTTTCTCTCCAGCTGTACAACGAGGAGGTGCTGGACTTGTTCGACACGGTGCGCGACATCGAAGTCAGGAAGCAGAAGTCCAACATCAAAATTCACGAGGACGCCAACGGAGGCATTTACACCGTCGGGGTCACCACTCGCACCGTCACCTCTGCAGCTGAGGTCCGAAACACCCCAAAACAGCTCCATCTTTGTCCAGCTTTTTAGCCACGCATTGCTGGTCCTCTATATGTAACAGTTTTTATATTAACATCATCATTAAATACACACATTTTGTTGCCTTTCATTCCTGCTCTCCCGCCATCCTTTCCTGCCACCTCTCCTCTAACAGATGATGCAGTGTCTGAAGCTGGGTGCTCTGTCTCGTACCACCGCCAGCACTCAGATGAACGTCCAGAGTTCACGCTCCCACGCCATCTTCACCATCCACTTGTGCCAAGTTCGAGTCTGCTCTCCCGATAACGAGGTACGTACTCTTCACACACAGCGCCGGATCTCTGCTGCCGCTGCGCTGATGTTTTGGTCAGCTGTGGCACTTCCTGAATGGTGTTTTTATTTGTTCTCTCTCTTCCAGGCTGATGTGACAGACAACCGCCTGGCCAATGAAACGGAGATTAATGAGTTTGAGACGCTGACGGCCAAGTTCCACTTTGTGGACCTGGCTGGTTCTGAGAGACTGAAGAGAACTGGAGCTACAGGGGACAGAGCTAAAGAGGGCATCTCCATCAACTGTGGGCTGGTGAGGAAGCCAAGAGCTCCTCTGATTCACTTTATATCACTTTATGTTACTCAGTCATAGTCACATATTGCTCTGAAGCATTTTATCCATCATGATTTAGTGTTTTTGCCACATTTCCTACCAGAAAGTCATCCTGCAGTTAGTGTCTGGTGACTTTGTGGAGCAATAGAGCCTCCAGGTGGCCAAAATCTGAACCACACACTTGATTTCTTCCACTAACTAAAGTACCATTGTTTATAGTTTCTCTCAAGTACAGCTTATTGGTGTTTTTCCAAAGTGGAGTGTTGTTTATTCCCTATTTCAGAACGTCTCAGAGTTGTTATTTTAACCATAAATATTCAATCACAAGCTTGTTGTTTTCCCCTGTTTTACCTCAAGCTTGCTTTGGGAAACGTCATCAGTGCCCTTGGAGACAGGAGTAAGCGCTCCACTCACGTTCCCTACAGAGACTCCAAGCTGACCCGGCTCCTGCAGGACTCACTGGGTGGCAACAGGTTTGTGGGGCTGAATCTTATAAGAATATGAACATAAAATGATTATAGTGATAACTGATGATAAACCTAGTACTTTGATAGGTTCAAAAGTTGGAGTACCTGCTTTGAATCCAGTGTTAATAGCAGTGCTGCTTTGTCTGAAATGTTTACTTGCACTCTGTAGGTTAAATTTGTCCTTCAGTATGTCTAGAATAGCAGTTCTGGTCACTAACTGGCCTAAATCAGTGAAAACAACAACTTATTTTTAGCTTTTTGACCAAATAGGTTCCAGGGTCATTATAACTTGCCATAAAAGACAATAAGAGTTAAACTTCCTACTTCCTGCCTTTTGCTGTGGTCTTATTTTTCCATATGATCCATGGGGATTGATGAATGCTGTTTGTTCTCCAGTCAAACAATGATGATCGCCTGTATCAGCCCGTCGGACCGGGACTTCATGGAGACCCTGAACACTCTGAAGTACGCCAACAGAGCCCGAAACATTAAGAACAAGGTGGTGGTGAACCAGGACAGAGCCAGCCAGCAGATCAGCGCCCTGAGGACGGAGATCGCACGACTGCAGATGGAGCTGATGGAGTACAAGACGGTAAGAAGGCAGGAGAAGAGGGATGAGGCTGGTAGATAAGAGTGATAAGAGGAAAATATGAGTGAAACAATATGACTTCGGCCTGCCTGATGCACAGGGGAAGCGTATGGTGGGTGAAGACGGCATGGAGGGCATCAACGACTTGGTCCATGAGAACTCCATGCTGCAGACGGAGAACAACAACCTGAGGGTGAGAGTGAAAGCCATGCAGGAGACCATCGACGCCCAGAGAGCCAGGCTCACTAACATCCTCAGCAACCAGGCCACCCAGGCCCTGGCTAAAGCAGGTGGGCACCGACCGTAAAATATATATCAGTAAAGTGCTGCAGGGATGATGTATTTTTGTAGGCCAACCAAGAGGCCTCATCCTGGCCAGTGGGATTTTCCAGTGGCTTTTGGATTATCGCAGAAAATAAGCTCTGCACTTGGAAATCCCAAACAAACACCACTTTTGTAATTTTTGAAGCATAAATCCAGCTACTGATGAACTACAAAGTTGGATGACTTCAACATGAACCACTAAGCTACACTTAGATTTAAGAAAAGCTGATTGAAAATGATAATTGTATAATACTATAAATTGATAAATCTACAGAAGTTTGCAAAAGCTGGACTGTTAACACAACTAGAGGCTGTGACGTCTCATTTAGCCGCTTGTTAGCAACCACCTTTTTTAAGACACGTAAAAACTTCAGAAGTAACAAGTGGGACATTTGATGGCGTATTTTATGTCATAGAACAAAATGTGAAACTCTTTTAAGCTTGTGTTAACCACAGACCTTATTTCAGGCATCTAAACATAAACCCGTTCAAAAAGAAAAACCCAGTCAGAGTCTTCTTCCTCTGCTTATAGGTGAAGGCGGTGAAGAGATCGGCAACATGATTCAGAACTACATCAAGGAAATCGAGGAGCTCAGGTGTGTAATGACCTCATATTTCAGTGTGAATCAGCAGCACAGAGGAAACAAGAAAAGTGAGCAGGAAGTGAAATTACTTTAATGACTCGCTCACGTTGTGTGACAGTAGTAACACCTGTACTCCCCCGTAACCCTCCCAGAGCTAAACTTCTTGAAAGCGAGGCTGTGAGCGAGAATCTCAGGAAGAGTCTGTCTCGGGCCTCCACGCGCTCCTCGCTGTACCGCGGCCCCGGCTCCTTCTCCCCCGCCCTCCTCGCCCCCGAGAAGGAGGCCAACGAAGTCATCGAGATGGCCAAGAAAGACTTGGAGAAGCTCAAGAAGAAGGAGAAGAAGAAGAAGAAGAGGTAAATTAGTTGTTTTAGAGAAACTTCTTTGTTTTTGAGAGATAAGGATTCAATTTTTGATTTGTGTAGAAAAGTTTGGCCATTTTTTAGTGTGACACGTGATTCTTGTTTGTTGTTTCGATGTTTTTCTGTTGCCATGACGAGGGTTTTTGGCCTGGTGTGTTGTGGGTAATTATCTGCCGGCTCCCCTGCATTAGCAGTTTGACTCCCTCTTGTTTTTTTAATGTAATGAAGGCAGGATTGAGACAAGATGATAGCGACAGCTGAATATGATGGTTGTTCTGGCACGCTGTAGCACAATGGTCATTTATTCTTTTGCTGTCAGTGTTTTATTCTATACTTGCAAGGGCCGGCTTGATATCTGCACATTAGAGGTGTGGAATTGAATTTATGGTTGTTTTTAGCAGGATATTGAGGTGAATTCTGTCTTCCTCGTCTACATCCATAAGCAGGAGTCACCGTTTGAACACACTGTGCTCACTTTGTGAGAGTCTCTGCACTCACCTTGCCTTTCTTGCTGCTCTCTCTCGCTCTGTCTTTCTCCTACCTCGTAATATTCCCTCACTCGCCCCAACTTCTGCGGCCTGTCTGCCCCCTCCTCACCTCCACACCTCACCGCCCTCACCCCCATCCTTCCATCCCTCCCTCCCTGAAGACTAAGGCGATACGAAGAGAATCGCCACCAGGAGGCTGAACGTGCCAGGTTTGCTACATCCCACCCAGGATTGGGTCAAATCTGAAACTGGTTCAATTACCAACGGTGCAAAAAGTGTTAGACTGAGGAGAACCGAGTAATTGGAAAGATTTCAGCTGATTATTGACCTGGGTCCAAACCCAACTCTCCCGTTCTAAGCTCCCAAAGTGACTAATCTCTAACTTCTTCTGCACCTACAGGTGGTTTACACTCCTGGAGGGAAGCAGATACTTTAACCAGCTCTCACCTCTTCTTCTGTTCCGTCTCTTTTTTCTGAGTCACCGCACACAGCAAGATGCTGATCAGTTCTCATCATATGTAGTGTCCATAGACTGTATTTAAGAAGTGGATGTGGCCGCTGTGACGTCACCTAAGTTTTCCCCACCTCTGATTGGTCAGGCTAAGGCACAAAGTGCCTCTGATTGGTTAGTCACATGGTAGACCTGAAGCATAGTGTGCTTTATTGTCTATTTTACTGTAAATGGAACCATAAATTACAAAATGAACATCATCCTGTATTGAAGAAGACTTCACACTAGCGATTGAGACCATAAAAGTATTAGCAAAGTGTTTACCGAGGTCATAAGTCAAGTGAGAAGTTGGGTCATTTTCTCATAGACTTCAATACAATCAGGCCTCTTTTTGGAGTCAGTGAAGTCGCCCCCTTCTGGACATGAAAAAGAATGAAGAAGGTTTAAGACTTTTCACCATTGGCTTCACTTTTCAGACCCAGAAGCTGCGTCCACTTCTTTTATACAGTCTGTAATTGTGTCTCAGCCTTTAGAGAAAAGGTAATTGAAGTTGATAGTGTGATAAAAGTATCAGGGCTGAGATAAAAATAAAGTTTTTAAGATGATGGTCTGTAGAATTTGATCAACAAATCTTAGATGTGTGCGGCAGCTCCTCTTAAAAAGAAACCAATTTGTAATGTGGGCAGTTAATTGTGTTAATTGTGAGCAGTTAATCACTTTGCCTTTCCCAGTGTATCATTAATGTGGCACCCCATGAATCACAGTGAAATCATTCATTAACCAGCACTGATTCCACATCTGCGCCTGATCTGATTAAGTCTAAATCCTTTGCATGTGCACTTTACCCTTTGTGTGTAATTTAGATTGCAGTGAAATCCTAAAAAACGTACATTATAACAACTGGGTCGGTAGCTAACAGTTAGCGGTCTGTTCCTCTTCCAGCGCTGTCAAAGAGGAAGTGCCAGACAACGAGCAGGAGAGGGGCAGCGAGGAGGCAGAGGTGGTAGGTGGAGAGTCACTAACTAATCTAAGATATTCATCATATATTTCTTAGGGTGTGTTTTTCTTGTCCTCTTCATGTCTGTGCTTATATGTTGCCAGGACGGCAGCGACCACGAAGAAGGCGAAGATGCTGACGGAGAGGAGGAGGACTTCGACATGGCGGGAGATGAGACGTCTGAAGACTCTGACTCTGAGGAACTGGAGGAGAAAGGTAAAAGCTATTCTGTGGAGCCTGAAGTCACAGTTGGTAATGAAATGGAGGTGGTGTCGGGATCTAAGGGTGCATTTGTGCACAGAGAACGTCCAGGCCGACCTGGCCAACATCACCTGTGAGATCGCCATCAAACAGAAGCTCATAGACGAGCTGGAGAACAGCCAGCGGCGTCTGCACACTCTCAAACAGCAGTACGAGCAGAAGCTGATGATGCTGCAGAACAAAATCAAAGACACACAGCTGGAGAGGGACAAGGTGCTGCATAATATGGGTAAGACACACATTCAAACAGGTACTTGACTTCGCTGACGAGCCTTGTAATTAGTACCTGGGTTCCCCTGTGAAACAGAAAAAGGAAGCTTCACATGTTCCAGCTGACAAACAAACAAAACAAAAGGCTGTTCCTTTGTTTTTTCGTTCATTTCCAGGTTCAGTGGAGTCTGGTACAGAGGAGAAGGCCAAGAGGATCAAAGTGGAGTATGAGAGGAAGCTGAGCTCCATGAACAAAGAGCTGCAGAAGCTCCAGTCGGCTCAGAAGGAGCACGCCCGCCTGCTGAAGAACCAGTCGCAGTACGAGAAGCAGCTCAAGAAACTCCAGCTGGATGTGACCGAGATGAAGAAGACCAAGGTAAAGGAATAGGTCGTGTTTTGTTTTACTGCACCATTCTGCAGTGTAAATGAGTTGTTTTGTAAGTGATGGGGATATTGTCAGGAATCCTGCCTGAACTTATCACCGTACTTTTTTCCCCTGCCGCAACGTGGAGCACTTGTCTAAGAAGCCCTGTGTGTCAGACGCACTTTTAACACTGGTTGTCATGAAAAATAAGGTTCATGCTATTAAAATTGCTATATTTTATAGGTGTTACATAATCCTTGACAATGTTACTATGGTCTGACTGCAGATTTTTCCGTTATTATTTGTGATCTGATTCCGTAATAACAAATAATCACATGTAATCCATTACTACACAACCCTGTGTGTCTACCAGGTGGCACTGATGCGTCAGATGAAGGAGCAGCAGGAGCGAAGCAGAGCCGCAGAGTGCAGGAGGAACAGGGAGATCGCCTCTCTGAAGAAAGACCAGCGCAGAGCAGAGGTGAGAGGGCTGGAGACATTCACAGAGGGAGATTCATTTCCTGTATTTACATATCGTTTGTATCGTTACTTGGTTTAATTCACAGATAAGTAAAGATATATCTGAATTTAAACCCATCTAATCATACAATACTACTGTGTAAAGGAATCATTTTATACATGATAGCAAGTCAAATTAATGTACGTTCAATGATGAATGTGTTTCAAATGTAAATATTGTGTCAATTCCTGCTTAGCACCAACTGAAACAGATGGAGGCTCAGAAAAGACAACAGGAGTTGATTCTTCGCAGGAAGAATGAAGAGGTGAGTCACAGAGAGTAAAGATAGTATCACTGGGTGTTCGTCCGCCTTTGTTCCACTCTTATGTGCAAAGTGACTGTGTCTTTTGTGGACTGCGTCAGGTGACCGCTCTCAGGCGGCAGGTGAGGCCCGTGTCTGGGAAGGCGAGCAGGAAGGTGAGCTTACAGGAGCCTCTCCAGGAGCCGTCACACAGAGCCACCCCGGGGAGGATGCACACCTCTGGGGCGTCCCCATCCAACGGAGCCAGGTGCAGCAGCTGAGAGCATCTATGTGTGTCAAAGTGTGCATCACATGTGTGTTTTAGCGATTCTAAAAAGTGCTGCTTCTCTCTCTCTGCCTCTCAGGAGCTCCCCGACACGGATGGGAAGTATCTACCTGAGCAGGACAGCCAGGACCAAGTGGCAGTCCCTGGAGAGGCGCGTCACTGACATCATCATGCAGAGGATGACTATCTCCAACATGGAGACAGATATGAACAGACTGCTGAAGGTAACGCATCACGACATCATCACAAACTGGTGTATTTGTCCCTTTTTTTTACTTTCCCTCACGTCTCTTCTCACTTCTCTCTCCCTTAACTCCGCCACCGCTTTAGCAACGGGAGGAGCTGACCAAGCGGAGGGAGCGAGTGTCCAGAAAGAGAGAGAAGATGACGGTGGAGGGCACGGATGCCGACCGCTCACTGGCCTCCCTGAACGAGGAGCTGGAGTCTCTCAGTGCCAACATCGACTATATCAATGACAGCATCGCCGACTGCCAGGCCAACATCATGCAGATGGAGGAGGCCAAGGTGATCCCCTTGTATATAAGCTTAATAAATAAAGATGTAGGAGGTCACGTCTTCAAAGTACCTCATAAATTGTGGGAATAAAAACACAGAATTTGCTGATATGTGTCTTCTGTTGTCTCAGATGGACAAATTGGGAAATAATTGTGCAGTTAAGCACCAGTGACAACTTTGTAGACTCCACTGTGACAAATGAGCATCAGGCACTTATTTGTCGGAGTAACAATGACTGTAGCGACTGTATTAACATTAACATTAACAGGAAACAATTGTTTAGCGCTGCCGTCTAATCAAACACAATCACCTGTCACCAACCTTCTTGTCCAGCTCCGGGCAAGAAAGCTAGTTGGTGTATTTCCTAAAATCTTATTTAAATAAACTGTGGTTATATACTACACTGTCCTGTGACTGAGTGCCACTTTATCCAATGTGTTATTATTATGGGCTGCAGGAGGAGGGAGACACGGTGGATATGGCCGCGGTGATCAATTCCTGTAATTTATCAGAGGCCCGCTTCATTCTGGACCATTTCATGACGATGGCCATCAATAAGGTACCAACCGCCCTTGCTGACTTAATGTGATTTCAGTCTTAATGTTATCAGTGTGTCTTTGTTTGCATTCATGTCCGGGTTATTCTTATTTAACCTGATAAACCTTTTGCTTTTACCTTTTAATAAGATTTATTGTGAGTCATGTAACCCCATCTCCAGCATGTTAACTTAACATTGAGCAATTCCATGGGCTACATTTCATTAGTTATCATAATTTATTTGAAAGTCATATCTTTCAAAATAAATGGACTGTATGAATTTGATTGCATTGTGAGTATTTTGGTTCATATACAATTTTGTCCGCTCATCTTTCATAACCACGGCTGCTTTATAAGCTTGAATTCAATGGAGCAAGTTGATTAAATTCTGTTTGTATTAGATGAGATAAAATTAGATTTAATTAGACCTAATTGGTCCAGCGAGGAAACACATTCAACCCAGCAGGGACGAACAAATGGAAGGAAGTGATTACAACAACATAGCCTTCATTAGATCTGCCTGTTTGTGAGATATACAAACAACTAAAAAACAATTCACATTGTGTCCAGTGACAAACAGTCTGCTGCGTGATCTCTGTCAGGGTCTGCAGGCGTCTCAGAAGGAGTCCCAGCTGAAGGTGATGGAGGGCAGGTTGAAGCAGACGGAGATCAACAACGCCACCCAGAACCAGCTGCTGTTCCACATGCTGAAGGAGAAAGCTGAGATCAACCCGGAGCTGGACGCTCTGCTGGGGAGCGCTCTGCAAGGTAGGGAACGCCAGCAGACCCACGCTGGTCTGAGCACGCCAAGCACAATCACCTTTTTTTAATCATCTCTTTCACCATAAGGCGACATTTTATTTTGAAGGCCTGTTTTCTTTATGGGTGTACAAACAGAGTTGATACATAATGATCATTAGAGAAAACGTGCCATTGAATTCTCTGTGAAACAAACAGCAGGCCTGTAAAATAAAATAGTCGCCCTTTCTTCATCTTTGGGTTTGAGTTTTGATTTTGTTTGTTTTCTCTGTTGTGTCGGTGTGAACTCAGAGTTAGGTTACCTGTCGTCAGGTGAGTATAAGATGCTTAGCAGTGTGACTGTGTTTGAGAGAGAGTGGCACTTGCACACTACAAGATTTCCTTAAAATGTACCCCAATTAAAGGCAGATATGGAATAAAACTTTAAAAATCATTAAATCTGAATTAATCTTTAACAGGATGTAATCATGTAATAACTACAGGTGACTTTCTTTTTTTATATTTGGTCCATTAACTGTATTTATATTAATGTCCTGTAACTACTGTCCCAA
Organism: Pempheris klunzingeri; assembly: GCF_042242105.1. Taxonomy (NCBI): domain Eukaryota; kingdom Metazoa; phylum Chordata; class Actinopteri; order Acropomatiformes; family Pempheridae; genus Pempheris; species Pempheris klunzingeri. The sequence continues at coordinate 3,936,602 of NC_092033.1, forward strand.
AGTGAAATGAAGAAGTCTTGTAGTGTGCACCAAGCCCTCAGTGCTCCTTTTAAAAACTAACCCAGTTGAAGTAACTTTGCCATGACGAGCATGATGTGTTTGTTGTGTTGAGTTACCCCACCTGCTAGCAAGTCCCACTCACTAAAACTAAACAGCAGCGAAGATCCACGCTGCAGCAGGACTCAGGGCTCCTTTGTGTGTCTGCATTTGTCGTTTTTATTTATTTTTCTGTCTCTGTCATTCTCCATTCTTCCGTTACACATGACGAAAATACTCTGTAGCTTCCCGTCCCATCACCCTAATGACACCTGGTTTTGTCCCCCTTTATCTGAAACTAAACCAGGTGACACCTGATCTTGTTCTGAACTCACATTCTTGTGCTGTAATGTTTAGGTTCAGTTTAGGACATACTGTACTGCACCATTAGGGAAATACACATGTTCAATATGCTTTGCAAATGCAATTATAAATCATATTTCTTATGTGTGTTAATGTGCGTGTGTGTTTTGTGGTACAGAGAACGGAGACGACAGCAGTAGTGACGAGTCTACGCCCAGTCCAGCCTCAGAGGGAAGGTAAACACAGACTTTTACTGTTCAGACTGTTTTTCTGTGTCACCGTTTTACTTCTGACTCAAAACTTTCCTGTTCTCTCAGGCTGATTACCAGTTTTTGCCTTTTTTATTAAAGCACTTTGAGCTTAATGGGCTTAATTCTATATATAAAATGAATTGACATTGCCACTTGTTACTGTACATGCTAATACGTTTATTGGTCCCTTCATTTAGCATTATCATCAAGTCGACATAAGTATCGCCTTCAGCCTCAGCCTGTACTTTACTAATAAGCACTGCCACTACAGCTGCACTGTTTAGTGCTAATTAGCAAACGCTAGCACGCTAACACACTAAACTAAGATGGTAAACATTATTACAGCATGTTCTTATGGAGTGGGTGTAGCTGACTGAAAATCCCTGACTTTGTTTCAGCACACTGGCATCAGATCTGTTGAAGTTATGTGGTGAATCCAGACCAAGAAGCAAGGTAATGTGCTGTGCATGGCAATCTGATATACAGTAAAAACATCAAAAAAAGTAAAAAAACAAATGTTGTTTTGGGGTACTTTCATTACTTCCTATCCTACTTTACCTATTTCGTCCTATTGTACTTCCTACTTTGCTTCCCCTACACCTTTATTCATTCCCTGACTTGGAATAATTACTAACTGGTCCATTAACTTGTGAGTCTAGTGAATATTGAGCCAAACAATTCTGGCCCCTCAGGCTCGCAGGAGGACCGCCACCCAGATGGAGCTGCTCTATGCCAGCAGTGGGGATCCGTCCTGTGAATCCCCCACTGGAGACTTCTCCACCCCTCTGCTGCCCCTCTCAGAGCGCCCGGAAGGGCCGGCAGACATGCAGGGTCACGCGGTTGGTCAAACCCCTGACCGCGAGCAAACTGTTTCCCCATCTGCACTGTCTGCCAGGCCAGCTGGCTTGTAAGTGTTTAAGGCAGCATTTCTCAGTGGTAGACAAATATCTCATTTTATTCTCTCTGTTTGACTTATTGAACATTTAGTACTGTAGCTGTAACATTTTAAAGATTGTCGGTTGTAAAGCAGTGTGATGAGAATTTGTTCACTCTTCCACCTTGTTGAATTGTTATTTATTACAATAACAAAATATCTCCTGTTACTTTTCCCGTCTGCAGGTCTGGATCCAGGTCACCTACAGGGACTGAGAGGAGGCAGCTGGAGCGGTCGCCCCTCAGCCGAAGGAAGATACAAGAGAAAGGATCCACGGCGACACACATCCCAGCACCCACGCAAACACCTCCGCCTACCACAGCAGAAGCTAAAGCGAAAGGCAGCGACTACAAATCACTGTAAGTGACAAGTACCGTTAATCAATGAGTTGTATTTTTGTCACTGACAGGCTCGGATTGTTATTAGAAGTGTCTGACAGCAGTACAGAAAGGATCAATAAGGAGATAGACCTATAAGATCCTTTTTGTATAACCAGAAACAGCTGTTGTATTGTGCTATTTTAACCCACCTGACTCCATTGACAAAAATAGTAATTTAAGCTTCCATAGCGCAGGAGTTCCTGGTCTACTGTAACCTTGATTGGTTAGTTTGTTTGTTACACAAGTATTCTGTTGAATCTGAATTAAGCCTTTAAAACACCAAAGTCACACACTAACACAAACAAGCTAACTGATAGAGACCAAGTTAGACCTGTAATTGTAATGTAAAATTATTGTTTTTGTTAATGGAGTCTGGCGGCTTTGACCAAAGCTATACAAGGGCTGTTTCTGGTTAAACAAAAAGGATGTCACAGGTCTGTCTCTGTAGGGATCCTTTTTGTAATGTTGTCCGACACTTCCAATAACTATCTGAGCTTGTTAATGTTAAAACAATCACTTATGGTGGTTAACTTTCTGGGACAGTTGCCAGCCATTGTAGCTTTTGTTATTTCAAACCCAAAATATATGCATTTGACTTCAGTACAGATAATAATCTTTACATTTTAATGGGCTGATTTTTCACGTTACTTTGTCTTCTGATTCAGCTTGGAGGAGTCACCTGTATTTGAAGGCCATAGGTAATTTCATGTCTTTGGGCCTTTTCTTTTAAAATACAAATCTAAAGGCACCTCTATTTTAAACTGCCAAGTGTAACTTTTATCTTGTCATGCTCACTGCAGAGGTGTGATCAACCCTGTGACAGCCCCTAAAAACAGCCGTGGGGCCAAACTCCAGTGTGTCCATGTAGCGGAGGGGCACACCAAACCTGTTCTCTGCGTAGATGCCACAGATGATCTGCTCTTCACAGGATCCAAAGGTAAAAAAAACAACAACAAATTGTCTGTAATGATATCGCTTTCTTTGAAGAGAAGGAGCCTCAAGCGAACGTTTCCTTATGTGTCCGTATGTGCTTTGTGTGTTTTTAGACCGTACATGTAAAGTGTGGAACCTGGTGACGGGTCAGGAAATCATGTCTCTGGCAGATCATCCCAGCAGTGTCGTCTCAGTCAGGTGCTTGTGTGCAGCAATAGCACAGGTTAAATAGCAGTAATCCCGTAGCATTTAGTGCTGATACATTTTTCCATGTTGTGCTGCTATATTTCAGGTACACCTCTAGTCTCGTCTTCACTGTTTCCACTGCTTACATCAAAGTCTGGGACATACGAGACTCTGCCAAGTGTATCCGCTCGCTCACGTAAGTGTTTCCCACATTTTTACAGCTTAACATTGTCTGAATCTAATCCCACTAACGAGGATGTATTCTGCGTTCTTGTGGTTGTTAGGTCGTCTGGCCAGGTGGGTTCAGGAGACATCTGTTCCTCTGTCAGGAGTTTATCCATCCCACCAGGAGAGAGTCAGATCAACCAGATCGCTCTCAACCCTTCGGGCTCCTTCCTTTACGCCGCCGCTGGCAACGCTGTGCGCATGTGGGACCTCCGCAAGTAAGTTCAAACGCAGATTAGTTTTAAACAGAGTTTTACTTTGACAAAGTCAGACTGATCAGAATTCATCTTTTTCCCTGTCTTTCTCTAGATTCGTGTCCACGGGGAAGCTGACTGGTCATTTAGGACCTGTTATGTGTCTGACTGTTGACAAATTAGGTAATGGACAGGATGTTGTCCTCACTGGCTCCAAAGACCATCATGTTAAAGTAAGACACACAAACAATTAAAGTCCTTTTGGCTTGTTTGCAAGAAACCACTAGAGTCAGTTGTATTGTGGGTACATTTGTGTGTTTGTGTGTCCAGATGTTTGAGGTGGCAGAAGGTGCTCAGGGCAGCATCACCTCCAGCCACACATTTGGTCCTGCTCATCAGGACGGCGTGGAGTCTCTGGCCGTGCACGGAGATGTTTTCTACAGTGGCTCCAGAGACTATTACATCAAGAAGTGGGACTTGGCCAGTAAACAGCTGCTTCAGGTATGCTGATACCACAGCAGTGTGGTATTGCGTAGCTTTTTACCCCCAGATTTCATTTTCTATGAGCTGAAAAATAAAACCTACAGTATGATGTGAGCTAACTAGCTGCTGTTTGCTCTAGCAGTCTGTCAGTGCCCCGGCAGACTGGGTTAGTGCTCTGGGCGTGGTGCCAGGCTCTGCGGTGCTGCTCAGCGGATGCAGAGGAGGGCTGCTACGCCTCTGGCACGCTGAATCACTGGCGCCCCTCGGCGAGATCAGGGGACACGACAGTCCCATCAACGGCCTGGCCACAAACAGCAGCCAACTGTTCACCGCCTCAGAGTGAGCCACAAAACATGCTCTTTTCAGTTTTTACACTCTTTGTCATAACTGTCAAGTAAGTGGAGTGATACTGAGATTATTATGAGCTGTTTTTGGTGAACTTTTCCCTGTATGTGTGTGTGTTTTCTGACAGTGACCGCACAGTGAAGATTTGGGAAGCCAAAGGATCCCTGGAGGAAGGAGTCCACTGACACCTGATTCCTCTGATCAGACATGAAATGGAGGATTGTTTTCTGGCTTCTGCAACACCACCTATGACTTGATGAAGAGTTGGACGGGAGTTCAAAGTGGATCTGTGTCCTGAAAGCGTGGATTTCAGACTAAAAAAACAATCTTAAGACGTCACTGATCCTTCATGGATGCTCCACAGGGATCAGTTTCAGGGAAGTCTAATTAAATGCGGCTGCTCTCGGTCTTTCAAGCCGAGTGTATTCACTAATATTCTAGGTCAAGACGGATCACAGTGGAGCCGCTCAAGCCTCCAGTAAAGCTCCAAGGAAAAATCAATGGGAAAAAAAGTAAAAATATGGATCTGTGTCAATGGATCCACGACTCTCCTGTGCGTTCACCGTTCCTCAGTTCATCAAAAGACAACATGGATACCTTTCACTGTATGCAAAGAGTGAATTTTGCCAGAGCTGCTGTTTTTGGTGAATGCTTTGCTTCTTCGCACCAAGTGATGTCGATTAAGACTGCTGAAAGCGACTGCGTCCCAAAACAAGACTTGGACGTCTCCGGCCCACCAGCAATAACTGTGAGTCTGTCCTTAGTGTTCACATGGTGTGTTGTGCTTTCCTGCCATTGCTCCCCAGGTCAATTTGGGTACGTGTGTGTGTGTGTGTGTGTGTGTGTGTGTGTGTTCTTTATAACCAAGGACCAAATACTGCAACTAGTGAAACTGAGCATGGTCTTATTGTTCAGCTGTTGAACTGCCAAACACTCTAGTGCAACATAAGAGGCCTCTAAATAAGAAAATACTGCGCTACTTTGAAGGTCCCTGCACAGCTTCCACCTCAAATTTAACTACTTTCATCTGGTGTCTGTTAATTGATAGAATTTGTCCTCAAAACAACAGTACAAATAATATTCCTACATTTGAGTCAAACAGTAAATACAAGCAAAATGTTCCCTTTAGCTTTCTTTCCCAGTTGCACTGATGAACTCGTTTAATGAATAGATTTATAGTTACTACATGATTTCAGTGCTGTAAACTCTACTTTCAGGCTGAGACAGTGTACCCTGCTAAGCATGGCTACTTAGCTTTTAGCAGGCCGAGGTTAACTGGTGTTACTGATTTCCTCCATTATGATTAGATTTTAGTTACTGCCTTATTTATAAAACTCAGTAGCTAAGGAAAAAAAGCTGTGGGTAGAAAATTTGGGTAAATTAGCTTTCACCGGCTAGCCTTAAACTAGCTAGCACAGAGTCACAGCGGTTTGGGTTTTTAGCTACCTCTGTGTTTCAGATTTGAAATGCTATATTTTGTAAGTTATGTGGTACAGTGATTCTGTAGATGGTGAGACAGATGTCAAAAAGTCAGATTGTGGTTTTTAGTCAGGTTTTCCCAATGTAGTCACGGCGTTCTGGCTTTGTAAGGCAGCATTAGAAACAATATACCCTCCATTAAACCCTACTTTTATCTATAAGATAAAAGGCTGAATAGCTGTTTCATCTAGATTCCAAGTTTGAATAATACAGGTGTTCATACAAGTGTTTCCCAAACTCACAGCAGCTTCAATGTTTCAGTCAGTGGTGTGTTCGCAGTCACTAAAGGTTTCAGTATTCTCTGTTTTAAGTATTTACAGTCTGAAGTCGGGTTTTTCTCTGCTGGTGGGTTTACTTTCCCGTCTGACCTGGATCTTTGGTCTTCACAGCAAACATTTTCTCACTTCCAGGATTATTGGAGCTGTGAAACACTTCTAAAGCTGAAGTACGACTACGGCACCAAACGTGCTTTAAGGAAACTTTAGCTGGAGTCTGTGCGCAGCCTGTAGTTTCATGAGAGGATACTTAAAGTGTATGAGAAGCTGTTCCTAATCTGAACGATGTGAATGAAAAGCAGTCACGTTGATGGAATCAAGCACCTTGTAATTCCCTCTTCTTGGGATATAACATGCATATTTTGTGTTCCTAAAAGATGTGTGTGTTTTTCAATCCAAACGACGTGAGCAGTACTGTTCACGCCCACTGTCTTAGTGTCTAAACTGCACACGAGCTAACCATATCAAACTACATTCAGTCTTTTAAATGTCAGTCTGAAATACTATTTATTTATTTTTTTGATCGCTGTTGTCTTCCTCATCAATCAGAGATTTTGAGCTCATTTCCATCTGATGCCTCTGATATCTCGGCATCAAAGACGATGGACTGCACAGGAATATGGGATGGATTTATCCACAATCAGAGATGTATTATCAGTGCCTGAAATAAATCCTAAACTGTGGGGAGCGAGCGTGATAAATGAGGACTATCCCTTATTAAAAAGGTTGACCAGTTTATCATAAACCATTGTATCATGAGTGTGATTTAAACTGATTGAGAAAAACACTTGCTGCTCTTGTTTGGATATTCGAGGGAGAGATTGTTAGCAATGCTAAAGTCAATGGGACTCAAATAATTGCACTGAAAAATCACATTTTTTGCAACTTTAAATCAGTTTTTTTGTTATCGTCTCACAACATAGACTAATACACACGAATGAAATTGTGATTACTCCCGGTCCCATCGACTTGCACTTGAACTGCTTAAAAATTAATCCCAAAAAAGAAAAGATATGAGCATGTAAGTATTCCTAATTCATGATAGATCAGACAGGCTGCTTAAAATCTTGATTATCCTTCTAACTGTAGTTGAATCTTATTTTGAAATCTGACTGTAAATCTGCTCTTGTGTAAATACGACTGTTGTTTTTTCTTCCTGCTGATTCTCTTGTGCACAGTTTCAGGTGATTCAAATATCAGATGCAGTGTGAAAACAAATTTTAAAATAAAAACCATTTTTATGTTAAAAGTGTTATGTCTATTTATTCATATATTCATTTAAACCATGTATTAATGCATTGTGACCACATGGTGGTAGTGCTGTATAATGACGTGGTGCACCGGATAAATCATCATATTGACTTTGAGATTCTAGCAGTTTTTGTGTGTGTGAGCTTTGTGTTCCCCTGGCAAAACATGAAATCTGATTGCATGAGATTAATAAAAGCAGCTGCGGGCAGTCTGTTTTACATTTTCAGGCTCAGTGGTTACAATTGTCCTCCAAATAAAAATCACAACATAGCCTCACCACAGATGCATTATACAGTATATTACCTCTAGATTTACGTAATCTCTGGGTCTTCTGGCCTCACTAAATCATCACTTATCTGCACTTGGTTTCATTCCTCCTTTAATTATAACTTCAAGCGGTAATATTGAATCTTGTGATTTAGTCCAGCGCAGTAGACGTAGACGTAGACGGAGAGGAGGACAAGGGTAAGAAACTCCCCCTGAAGACACAAATGAATGAGAACAGTGATGGAAGGATCAATATTTAATGTTCAGCTGTGAGAGTAATGAGTAAAGTAGTATAGTAATGTAATGTAGTGAGGACAGAGGAGTGTTAATTGGACTCGCAGGAGCAGAGCACTGACTCGCGGCTGCCTCACTCTGTCTTGTGCGTGCTGTTCTGACTATTCTAATAATGCTTTCAGATGAAATAACACACTCCCACAATGCATTCTGATTAACTCCGCATAACTTGGAGTTTCTGCTGTTGTTAATGGGAAACATTGTCAGCTAGCCACCTTCTCCTCACTGGACACACGCATCTGATTTGCACACGAGCCGGACAAGCTTATAGAGGATTCAGTTGCCTAAAGTACTTTGTAGCTTACTGATAATTATAATATGTCAGAGTATTGATTCTAAACGTGTAGGTGACAGATGAAATGTCTCGTTTGCCTATTTGTTGTCTCCAAAGTTTAAAAGTCGACATGCAACCTTAGCAATCATACTTATCTGACCTTTAACCTTAAAGCAACTGTATGTAAAGTAAAGTAAAAGCTTCAGAACCACTTTGATGGTAGAAACTATTCCACTTCATGCACCAAACACCCGGTCTTGCTTTAGATAACTTGGGTTGAGCGGGTACGATCTCCTAGAAGAATCGTGTGACGCTTTATTTCATCTCAGCACACTCCACCACCAGTTTAGGTCTTCAGCTTTCTGTAAAGAAAAGCTAGTTCAGCACTTTCAGTACAGACATCATGGCAGCCGTAAAGAGACCAAACAGGACACTGATGGAGGAAGCTAAGAAGAAAGGAGGAGGTGCGATTTGTATTTGCATCACTGACGTTACAAGTGAACTGTAAGGAATAGTTTATCTTTTTGAATGATATGCTTATTGAGTTTCTTGAGAGTTAGATGAGAAGATTAATAGCACTCTATTGTTTGTAAGGCATGTTGTTTAATGGACAACAAAGGCCTGTGAGTCTGCTTTTTATCAACTGTCAGTGCCCACAGCCATTCATTTGCTAAATTACTATACAGGCTAATAACTACACAATTGATAAAGAAGTCATAATTGGGAAGTAAATTCTTGTAAAAGACTTGCATGTTGTCCTTAAATAGCTTTCATAATTGACCACCAAGTTTCTGCCCTACCAGCTCCTCAGGATGCTCACTGTATACGGGAACTGACTGACACTGGTATTCCTGGAACACTACTACACCAACCAGATGATCAAGTTTCACCACAAATGAATAATGACTTCTCAGACAGAGAGCGTGGGCTGAGAGTTCCACTTTCAGTTTAATTCTAGCATAATGTATGAAGAGTTCAGATGATGTATCCTCTTCTAATCTGTTCAGTGAACACATTGATCGGTGATGTGTGTGCGCCCCACCGGATGCTCTTGTTTCACAGTTAAATCCATCTGAATAATGTGATTAGTGCAGCTGCAGGTGCTTTGTATTTACTGGGGGATTAAAATCAATACAGGTTAATTTCTATGTGAAATGGCCTGAGATCAGATTTAGCCCTGTGTGTGCTTGTGTGTTTGTGTGTGTGTGTAGCAGGTGTTACTGAGGTTGTGGGGACACAAATCTGTTTACACACTCACATTGTGGGGACTCGCCTCCCAAATGGGGACAAAATGCAAGTCCCCTTAACGTGAAGCATTACATTTTAAGGTGAAGACTTGGTTTGATGTTAGGGAAGGTTTGGTTTAGGTTGAGGTTGCAACAAGGATTAGGTTTAAGCAAGTAATAGTTATTAAGGTAAGTCTCCAGGGAATCACTGTAAGTCAATGTCTGGATTTAAACATGACTCTGTGTGTCTGCTGGTGTCCCTTCGGTATTTGTGTTGTTACTTTGTGCTTTAGACCTTTTTAGCTGTACACTCCCATTGTTTTCTTAACCATTAGTTGGTGCATTAGAGAATTTCACAGTGCAGTTTCTACCACTGGATGTGATCCTGAAATAACTCTGGGCATCATTAGCAGCAAGAATGTTTTGTCGTCTGACAGTCAGTGAGCTATTGGTATGAGAAACACATCTGATTTGCATTTCATCTATTTGGCAGCCATTTGGAAGCAAATGATGTCGCTGAGACAGAAGCAGAAACATGTAAAGAGGGAAGAAATACAGTGTGGGGAAAACAGACAGAGACAGCCAAGTGGTAGTTAAAGACGTTTATCTGAGCAGCAATGAGGCTCAGGAGGACAGGGTCAATATTCACCACCCAGCCTCCTATCTCTGAGCGGCCACAGAGTGAATCCTCCAGCTAAAAATACCAGCGCTGCTGCTTTATGACCAGAACTGATGAGCTGTGATACTGCTGCTTGCTCTCTTAATGCGGCTACAGAAATCAACCTTGTCCGCTCTCGGCGGATCTCAAGTTATCGAGCCAAACAGATTGGCAAGAACAACATTTCTAATATCCCGGGGAAGGCGTTTCTGCATGACATTAGAGGGCAGCGCCAATGAAGAAATGACATCTGTGTTTCATTTACTGAATCTGTTTGAGTTTCTATGTCCGAAAGAGAGAAACTGTGGGAGACGAACACTCAGCAGAAGATCTTGAGTGTGTATGTGAACGAGGGGAGGTGATAGTGTGAGATATAGCTGATAATAACAGCCGTAGTGAAAGGGTCAAGTGCGTGCTCTCGTATACATTTGACAGAAGGAAGCACAGGTCAGTACCGGCTGTGTGGCGAGTGTCTAAGTGTTAGTAGCTATTACACCCTGAGAGCTCTCCAGTAAAACCCTGTGTGGTAGAAAGTAAATGTGTGCATTACAGATCACACAACCAGGGACTGTAACACCAGTGAATTTAGGCATGTAGACACTTTTTATATACCTTACTGGGAAATGTACTGTACCAAGTCAGACACTGCTTTATTTTTTAAACAAATTTTACATTTTTTCTTTCGGTAACTAAATCTAGGAAACATCTGTAATGAACATGACAAGAGAATAAATAAAATAAATATCTTGACAGCTACTGAATGAATAGCCATGACGTTCCTTCATTAGCGCTGTTTATACATCCCTGCCAAATATGTGCAAAATTCACAACATGTGTACAGCTCAACTAAAGCAAAACACAAGATGGCGAACTTGAAAAACCTGCATTGGCATGTCACATTTTTGCATGTTGGCCTGCTGATAGAGCGACATATATTACCCCTGTTTAGGTGAGGAAAATAAATTCAGTTTTATTTCGTCCTATCTTGCAAATTATTATATTATAATATTACAAAAAAAACTCCAAACTAAAACATACTGATGCTCAAAAGCTCCAGTGCAGCTACTAAATGGACCTTGTGATGAGATTATTTCCAAAATTCAATGGATGAATGGAATTTGGACCTTTGGGTCATTCTTACATGAAAGAGAGAGACAAATGGATTGTTCATTAGATATTTAGACATTATGAGCATCCAAACACATGAGCGGTGAATGCGTCGTATGCAGATGGGTCTTTTAATGTGGATACATGAGACTGCTATTATGCCTGTGTGTAATAATTATGCAGCAATGTATTGGAAACAAATGGCTTAATGTTTTATGCATGTTCAGGGATCCAGTCGCCGGATTATAATCAATGGACATCAACATTCTTACAGCATACATGGACTGAAAAAATGCAGGAAGCTCGCCAACGACAGCAAAAACTCTAGGCTGCTTGTGACTGAACATTTTATTGACATTTAGGGTTAAAAACAGTTTTTTCTTGTTGCTGAGACAGTAAATGAATTATTGGCAGTCAAAGAAAATAGTCAAAGAGTTTTTAAATGCCTTTAAATTGCATTTGATTTGGAAGATTGGAAGAGTTTTAGACTTACAATTCAACTGTAACACTCACAAACTTCTGATTTCACATATTTGTAGCTTATAAGTTGCTCATAATTTTGGCACCCACATTTGTACGATGCATCTCTTAGTTTTGGTTACTGAGCAACCGGTTTCACATGTAAAGAAACTGTAGGCGCCGGCGTCCACACACCAGGGGGCACTGCAGAGGGGGGCTGGAGATACAGTCAGGTGGCGATGATGTGATGTTTGCTCACACAAATGGCTTCTGTCTTTCTGTCTGAACCCCCTCTATATATATGTGTGTGTGTGTGTGTGTGTGTTTGCCTCAGTGTGTGTCCAGTAATTTCTGCCCCTGTGTGTGTGTGTGTGTGTATGAACCCATTCACCCCACCCACCCATGAGGACGCGGTCGGTGGGATGATGTTTGCCCAAAGGTGCCATGATGGTTTTTGCCACCATGCCAAATATCCAGCCCAGGGCGTGTCAGTGCATGTGTGTGTAAGACGGCTATATTTAGAGATGTGGTTTGCCAGTAAACACACTGAGCAATGCGTCATTTTAAGAACCTATGACTCTATCTTCTAAAGAAATGCTCTCTCTCTCTCTCTCCCTCTCTCTCTCTCTCACACACACACACACACACACACACACACACACACACACTTATGCAGCATATACAAAAAGTGAGCAGGTACTTCCTCTTTCACCAGCAGAGCAGTTTGGGATAGTTGTGAGGAGGAGTGCACACACACACATACAGTATCAGCTGTTTCCCTTGATGGCACACACATGCCATCTGACAACCTCTCCACAAACACACACACCTACAGCGAAACAGTTCAATCTACTGTAGGTCTCATTTAGAAATGGGCACACTCGTGCACATAATGCCCTCATAATGTGACTCTCCTCCTTATCCCTTCACATTCATCATGCTGTCATTCTGTTCTCTGCCAGCGGAGGGTCTCCCTTTCAGTTAATTAAATCAGATGCTTATCCTCGTAGCGTCGAGCGCAGAGAGCAGAGAGAGAGGAAATAGAGAGAGAGACTTATTAGTGTTTCTATTCAAACACTAATAATAATGATACTAATAATCTCCTCACACACTACTGAGACTAGAATTGTGTGTGTGAGCGGGACTGAATGAGCTGCACCACACGCACACATGGAGACTCTTCTGGTTTATAATTACATGTAGAGGGAGAGTGTGTCTAAATCTTAAAGGTGCACTCCAGCTATTCAGTATTGCACTTCCATAAGGTTGAGGGATTTACAGGCGACAGATCGTCAAAAGAATTGTCAATATCGGAGCAGCAGAGGCTGAGATATCCTGTAAAACTCTAGATCCTACATTTCCCATAATGCATTTCCCATAATGCAAATCAATAGAATCTTTTGCTGGACCTTTCCAAACCTTATAATGTCTAAATCGCCTCCTAAAGCCTAATGAAATCAACAATGTGTATTTCCATGTGATTTCAACAGCACATTCAGACACATAAACAAACTATCTTCATCATAAATACACCGAGGGGACTGCTTCACATCTGTCCTCTTCTTCCTCAGCATCGTCTTCCTCCTCCATGTGTCTAAAGTGGTGTCCTCTCTGTGAAGACATCTAACATACCCCAAAAGCTGGACGAAGCCTGAATTACGTCACACGCTGTTAAAAGCCATGGTCTCTAAACACACTAGTTCAGAACTGGCTGCCAGAAGAATGAACATATGTTGCATTGATATCCATCGATTCATATTAAAAGTTTTATTTATCTTCTCTCTTTATTTCGGATGAAGCCATGCTGTCATCTCTCTCATCTCTCTTTTACGCTCAATTTGACTGGCTCAGTTGAGTAAAGCAAAAAACACACTCCTGATAATTATATTTTAGGGTAGTTTTCATGAATTTATCGTAACTTTGTCGCAGGTCTAGATAAAATTGTTTTTATTTTTATCGAAATCCACCATTTTGTACTGTCATAGACAGACTGTAGTCCTGCCCCAAAGTTTTATCGTCTATTCTATTCTAAATGGAAACATAATTTTACTAAATGAACACCGTGCTGTGTTGACGGAGGCTTGTAACTAGTGAGTGGGACCATAAACTCGTTAGGAACATGCTTAATGAAATAATAAATGAAGAGAGAAGCAGCCTCATAGACTTCCATACAATCTGACTTCTTTCTGAAGGCCGTGGAGTCGCCCCCTGCGGGCCATTAGGAAGAATACAGGTTTAACACACTTGGCTTTACATCTCAGACCCCCACTCCTTTTATACAGCCTATGTGAAGTCCTCAGGGGCCCATGGAGGGGCTTTTTTTTTTTTGCCCCAGGGCCCACTAACAGGTTAATCCGGCCATGCAAGAAGGAATGAGGGTTTCATGCCAGCAGCCCACATTGAATTGGACTGAATTGAACTGATGTGAATGGGAATATTGAGGCCAGGGGAAATGCATGCATGCATGCCCACACACACACACACACACACACACACACACACAGGAAAAGACCTTTCATGACAGATTTCTTCTATTTTCATTGTCATTACTTGCATGCCAGTAAATCGGAAGCAATGAATTTTAAATGAGTGAACTGAAAGAGTGGGAGAGAGAGAGTGAGGGAGGGAGGGAGGGAGAGGGGAAGGAGATGGCAGAAAGAAAAAGAGGCAAAGGAGAAGGAAACACACACACACACACACACTCAGAGGAGGAGAAAGGGAGAAGTGACATCACATCTCCCAGCCTCCCTCTCCCTCTCTCCGGCACCTTTGCTCCACTTCTCGCCGAGGAGGCGCACACACACTTTCTCGCTTGTCCTCCTTCGTCGCTCGTAAAAAAAAAAAAAAAAAAAAGGAGGCTGGACCAAACAGAGGCAGAGGAAAAGCCAAACAATTTTTTTTTTTGACAGGATGAACAACAGTTTCCTGAACATGGCGTCGATAGGCGACTTCGACCCGCTGAACGCGTCCATCCCCGCCACCAAAGTTGAAATCACAGTGTCCTGCAGGTAGGGGAATGTGTCTACTTTACCCTGGTTTTATCTTTAATATATAAAGGAGGAGGGGAAAAAGGGTTACGGAGACAAAAAAAAACAACAACCACCGAGCTGCTGGAAGTCACGTTTGCTTCAACTCAACCAAGTTTGTGTTCACTTTGAGTTGAACGTGTTTTACGGCGGAGAGAAAAACGTTAAATTACAGTTACTAACCGTTACTGTGTTAGCAGCGCTAGCTTACATTTGTCACTTTTACTCCACTTCAACGCTGTTAAAACACACACACAACTACTGTTTCAGCATGACAACACGCCCACAAGACTGCTACAGCAAATTAATTAAAATTAAATGTCGTAAAAAAAACAAATACTGTGCTTAAAACTGCTCACTCAAACTCACTTTTACAGTTTGACATTAGCATCACACTGGTTAGCATGTTTACAGTGATGCTAGGCGTTTTTGGAGGCTTTTGCAAACACACCTAAATATAATATTCAAGTATTTAAAAACAGTAGGATAATCTGCAATGTGATTATTTGATGTCCAAGACGCTGTATGCTGATGTTTGAGCTTGATCTCCACCGTTGTGCCTTTAAAGTGCATGAGGATGCTAATGAGTTACAGCTAATTATGAAGACATGTCATACTGTATCTGTGCCCCTGCTGCCCCTCATCACAGTGGTTTGTTGTTATTCGCAGTGGTTGACAGCTCACAGTCCTGCTGTTGCTGCAGGTTGGTCACCTGTCAAGGGAGAAATACATCATTTTGGTGCATCAAAATCACATAAAAGGTGTTAAAATCATTACATGCAGTCATGTTGCGAGGACATGCCAGGGTGTTATCTGACTTGATGGAAACAGACGGAGAAAGCAGGGGAAGGGGCGGGCGAGCGTTTGAAAGAGGTCTTTCTCCCTCATTCAGGGAGGGTTTTCCTCTCTGTGTACGAGCAGGAGGAGAAGAGCAGGGGATGTGGTTTATTTCTGCCAGACTGGTGACCCACAGTAGTCTGCAGGCTGCACGCTGCACAGGTCAGCCTCCTGTTTTGTTAGTGAGGTCTTTTTTAGCACCAAGACGTTGCTTAAAACACACTAAGACGCTTAGGATAGAAAGAGATGCTGAATTGAACAGTTGTGTGTCACACCCCGGAGGCTGCTCTACCATTTTAAAATAGGTTACAGTATTTCTGTTAAACGGTAATGGGTACAAATAGATAGCATCAGCGGTGTCATATCTCTACAGGCTCTGCAACATGCTGTTCATGCTCAAATACACTCAGCTGGATTCAGTTGTACGGGAGTTCCTCTGCATTCTCGTGTATTTTCATCGGAGCCCAATGCAGTTTGTGTGCATATCTGATTATATGCAAATCTGTCATATCAGGTAGAGAAATATTTTGTCATAGAGAGGATACTAGACAAATCTAGACAAACCTTCTGCTCGGAGCCGTTCCCTCCCCTGGATAGATGCCTAAACGGAAAGAACAAAACTGAAAATGAAAATCTTTGCATGTTTACATTGTTGCTGTCAACTTGACTTGCCTTTGGTGAGTTGTTTGTTGTGGTTTTTCTGCTCAAATATGACATTTCACGCTGCCGGTCTGATAGTGATGAAACTTGAGGAGATGAGGCATTTTGGCATCTTGCTGTTATTAAACCTAACTTGATCCCGACATATTCCATTGACGCAGCATCAAAGGCGTTTTTTTTTTTTCTTTATGCAATAAGTGAAATTGATTTGCATGCTAAATCATTTCAGTTTCTAGTAGCCGGTTTAATTAGAGTGATGCACAATTACACTTTAAGTGCTCTAACTTTGATTTAACTTGCAGGCATGATACAGCACAACACAGCATATTTTGGCAAGTGCACAGATGGCATTGATCACCCTAATCAAAGAGATCAATCTTAACAACTTCATATGATATTGCTGGTGCTTCTCTACAAGTCTCAGAGAGGTGGACAGTTTCCTGCCCTGTCCTCACATACTGTAGCTGCTGTATCTCCAGAGGGTTTCAGCACCCGGTATCTCCTTAGTAACAGAAAGATCATGTCATCCTCCTGCAGAAAATATATATATATATATATATATATATATATATATATAAAAAACATGTTTGGTAGAGTTTGCTAATGTCTGAGTCACCCAGCTCTGCAGCCCATAGGGGGTGGGGTGTGTTTAGGTGGCTTTTCTCCCACCTGAATAGAGCTGGAACGCCATGGTTACGTCCAGGTGTGTGTGTGTATGCACTTACATGTTTGTGTGAGCGTATGGCACATACATTGTTTGTTTGTGCACGTTTCATTGTTTTTGGGCACAACGGGCAGTGTACAATATCACCATGGTGACTACTTTTTAAAAAAAGTTTCCCTCTGTGTGTGTAGGGGGTGTGAGGTTGAGAAATTTCAGTGAGGAGACAATGGTTTTAGAGAGAGCGGCATGAATGAGTGGCCTTTATATCAGAGGATTAGTATTATAACGTGTAATGTGGCTGCAGTGATAGTCACCGTCATTCATAGAGAAAGCTTTTCCTTCATGACGGGTCCTTTATTGGCTCCATGTGTTATGTTTGAGTGTATCCTGTAGAAATGAGTCAATTTGGTTTCTTTCCAATGCAAATCAGAGTTCCTGAAACACTTTGAGTGTACTTTCTGGTTTTAAGATGTTGCCTACAAGTGAGATAATCATGTCACGTTTTCACTTTTAATTTGATATTCATACTTTTTAAGCCCTTTAAGACACTGAATGGCTTTTTAAAATGGAGATGTTTCCACTGAGAGAAAGTAGAAAGCGAGAAAATAAAAATATTTCTAGCAGATTTTCTCATTCAGAGAAACTCTCCTCATGTAATTGATGTATAGTCAGAGTTGGTATAACTGTAGCAGAGATATTGACAGACCGTCTTAGCCTGCATCTCCACATAATTCAGGAAATGCTCCGATGCTATGGGGCTGTGAACTAAGAGCTTGGCTCAGACTCTGCAGTGAGCTGGAGACAGTTTGCCAATCGATGCGAGAGGCCGAGGTATCAGCTGAGATCAATGCGCTACCAACTCTGCCTACGGCGTCGCACAAAGGCGGACACGCAGAAGAGTATGTTCACACACACTGTATAGGTCTACATATATGAATGACCGTTCACACAAACCAATCCTCACCCACACTCCTACAGTCGCAGAAGAATAAATTACTCCCTGATGCACTTTAGTGTTACCGGGGACTCTGCTGTGAGTGGCCTCAAGCCCAAATATTCCATTATGGCCATCGATCAGACCAGCGCTCCGGCCGCTGCGTGTTTTTTCACACTCAAACACACACAACAGCAACGATTCTCATATTTCAACTGAGTGACATGTCTCAGAACATTTCTTGGCATTTTGAGAAAGTTTGTGTCTGAAGTCTCAAGTTAATAATGAAAAATAGTATAGTAATTCCATGTGTGGTGAGTTAGCGCACTCTGTGACCTGTTGCCTGCTTGTTATTGTTTCTTAAATAATAAAAAAAAGCTTGTATACTTTGCACAAGCACTGTATAAACAACATTAATAACCGTTGAACTTTAACTTTTAAATTATTTGTATTGTACAGTAAACACATAAAAATGTAGATTATTAACATTCCTGTGAGTAGCTCATGTTTTTATGCAGCGGCTTATGTTTAGAGCAGCACTAATATTAAGGAATTTCCAGTGTTAACTATACAACTTGCTCCTTTGCCAGTTTTTCTCAGCCTGACATATCCAGGTGCTCCATGCTGGACAACCTGCAAGTGTGCTAATGTGCCACCAAAAAGGTTTTTGGTATTATGGTAGTGGTAGGCTGCATCATTTCTGGTTGTTTCTTTAGTCTTCAAGTCTTTTTCCAAACAGCATGATAGAAAAGCAAGAGATGACACACACACAAACAAGCTTGCCGCTCCAGATGAATGAGCCTAACAGAGATAAAAAGGGGCTAGCTTTTAAATATGAGTCTTTCAGTCTGCTTGACACTTTTCTCTCTGTCTTTTCAGACTGTCTCGCACTGTCAGCAAACGTCCTAATTGTTGACAGTAATAACTCTCAGATTCTCACTTCTACTCCTCTGTCTACCTTCTCGCCGCTGCCGAGTGATGGGAAGTATTAAAAGGTGTCTGTGGTTTTCACTGTTGCCACAACATATCGGTTTGTGGTGTAAAGACAGGGGCTTTTTATGGTAAGGTTTCACTTCACCCTGCCTGTGTGTTCCTACAACCTGCAGGTAAAGATGAACACCTGGTCTTGGGTATGACTGATTATCTGAGTGAATGTCCAGTCCTTTTATTTCCCCAATATTAGACACCTTGGAATTTAAGTCTTAATCATCACGTATTCAAAATACTTGCCAGTTAGTCCATGTCTATGCAAACTGCTCCTGATTGATTTCAGTAAAGGCTGGTTTGGAAAAAGAGGCCAAATTTGAAATCGAGGTCATATTTGTGCAGGCCTGAAGGCTGGGACACGCGACTGCTGCGATCCTAATGGATTCACTCAAAAAATGTGTCATCGCATCAGCTTCAAGCCACAAGGAGTCCTGCAGCTTAACGTATTTTTTGTCATGCCAAATATGAGTTAAAATAGCCATTACATAAGAGCCGTTTTGGCTAATCTCGAGGGACAACTTAGTGTTTTTCCCCAGCAGTTGTGTACAGTTGTTTGATGGAGATTTGCTGTGAGTGCAAAAGATACTAAAGAACAAAGTCTGCATTCTGCTGTGCCCTGAGATCTCCTACGACAGGGTCCACACTGAATATAAGTCAGATATCTACTACTTAAGCACTGCCTCAAGAAACCATAGGTAAGAGGTAACCCACAGTGGAACCAGTCTCAGTGTTGGGCAGTAACGTGTTGCTAGTGATATGTAACAGTATTACTTTGTCCAGTAATGAGTAGTCTAACAAATAGCAGTAATTTTGAGCAGTAATATAACAACCCCCAAATTATGTCCCTACTTTTGTCACCTATTCAGTAAACCAAGAGAAGAAGAAGAAGAAATTGAATACTCTAATCCACATCCCCAGATTCATTTACATAGTCACCTCACATTCATAGTGCACACCAGCAAGTAGCTAGGGTTGGGTCAGTTTATGGTTTTGCTGATCGGTCCTGTGTATGAGCTTGAGCCCGGATTTGTGAAACTTCATCAGCACCCTGTGACCGGACTTGAGACGCTGTGTAAGCTGGAGCGAATGCTAAGAAGGAAAGTGAGATTAACAAAAGCTTGTCATGGTCAAAAAGTTGCATATGTTTTTTTTTTTCTTGATTTAATGTTTAATCGGGCAGTCTAATGAAATTAAGATTCCATTTAGAAGAAAGACCTGAGAACATTCACATAAATGCAAACAGCGAAACAGAACAACACAAGTACACAGTGGCAAGAACGAAAGAAACAGTTACATTAAACCGGTAAAAGGTCATTGAAAACATCAGATAAAATCTCTAAGGGGAATTTATGAGTGGAGTCTGAGGGCACACTGCAGTTTATTCCATTTAAAAGGTGCTTAATACCTGAAATTCATCCATAGTGGAAAACCTGGCCTTTGTCTAATTTTGAATGGGCTCATTTGGCAGCATGGTTGTCGGTATGTGTTGGCACAGGCAGGCACGTATCGACTCCCTTTCAGAGGAATCGAGTAACATCTGTTAGAGTTTGTCTTCCTGTGGCTGTGGGTACATGTGAGCTTGATATTTTAGCTGTATTTTGCTTATTTGTGAGTTGCTAATGTTCCTCATTGTGCTTTTTTTTTGTGGAATTTGCTCAGTCAAACAAATTCACCTTTCTAGAAGCACTGTTGTTCTTTCTGAGAAACACCAGCATGGTGGCACAATCCCAGTGCTCTGTGTAGGTTGCAATCACTTTCAATTTTTAAGACTGACATGATGCCAAAAAAGTTGCACTGAACCTGCCAAAAGCCAGTATTTTTTTTGTTTCTTTAAAGTAAATTAGAATTAAAGAGTGCAGCTTTTTAAAGCTCCAAAATCTGGAGTACATTTATTCCTTCAACTGGAGAATAAATAACAAGTTATTGAGCAGTTTGAACTTTGTAAATATCCAATATTGGTAATGAATTAACACTACCAAAACCCCAAAACAGAAGGTCAGAACAGTTCTGCTGCACAGCGGTGTTTGTCCACAAGATAAAGCACAAAATTATCAGCGTAGTGTAATCAATGTAACATTGCAATATGGATATTGAAAGTAATATTACACCACCATGAGCAGTGAGATGTGGCCTCCGGATACAAATAGATCTAATCTACAATCCACTCAGGACTGCATATGAAGAGAAGGGCTGTTCAGTCAGGCGATGTGTCCCCTCTCTCAAAACCCAGACCTAGACGTCCATCTTCTGATGAATAAAACACGCCGAGGAGTTGATTTAATATTAGGAGATGCTCCTGTTGAGGTCTTTGCTTTGTGATGAGATGACTTTGGAGAATGTTAATCTTGATTTAGATTAGATGTTAATCTTGATTTAGATTAGATGTTAATCTTGACATTTTAGTCTGTATATTGGCTTTGTGGCAAAGTTCACATGTTCATTGTTCAAGAATGTCAGAGGCAGATATAACCACAATAACCACATCCTAAATACAAGTTAAAAGACCTCCAATATGAAACGGTGATTTCGTTGAATCTCACCATGGGAAACAGGTAGAGGGGAAAATATTACAGGTTTTTGAGCCTCAGCCAAGAAAAATATGAAAAGTAGGTTGGATGAATGTAGGTTGTCTGTGGCTGGATCTTACAAAAACAGTTCCAGACGTTGGACTGTTGAGCCAAGATCAAAGGAAAAGCTTGGCATTTCAGATTGCATTGGACCTGAGGCCATTGCTGTAATTATGAATGCATTCTTAGTCATCTTGAAACATAATCCCTCTGAAAGGATTTGAAATATTCAGATTTTTTGTTAGGTTTTTCCATGGAGTGTAGTGTTTCTTAGAAGTGTGACCATGTATCATTGACTGCATGAGGCACAAGGAGTTAGTAGAGGTGGTGCGGGCATCTGATCAGGATGTTCCCTGGGCTTCTTCCTCAGGAGGATTTCCAGACATGACACTGGCCAAGAGACCCCAGGATAGATCCATGCTGGAGAGCTTATATATCTCTCCTGTCTTGGGAATGCCTCAGGATCCCACAGAAGGACCCGGAAAAGATTGCTGGGAAACGCAGCATTTGACCACCATGCTTAGCCTGCTGCCCCACAAACTGGCCCCCACATAAACAGCTGCAAATGGATCGATGGATACATGGATAGATTAGATTCCAGTGACAACATGTTAAGCTTCATCAACGTTTTCCCTGCTGGTTTTGTAAATAATACATCTGCTAAATAATACTACAGCAGCATAGTGGCGACTAAAGGTGTGGGGGGGTGAAGACTCGTTCTGAAGTTTCTTACTGCGAGTGAGCTGTGAGCACTTTTAGCTTTTAAATCTCGATGTTACAGCGGTAGAGGTTTAGTAGTCGATGGCTGTTGGTCATTGGCCCAAGTGCCTACTTGCTGAGCCACATATGAGCCGGGGATTTAAAAGCCAGTAAAGTGAATTGATTTATCCTTGACGTGGATAGGTGCCACTTCCCCCAAAGAAGCCACAGACGCACAGAAAAAGCAGGTTTAAGTCGACCATACATGTGTGTGGACTCAGCAGGGATAACATTTAATGTGAAAAGTTGATCTACAGGAGACTGAATGTTCTAAAGCAGCACATAATGCAGAGAGCCCTGCTGCATTATATTCCATTATGCTTTAAAAAGTCACCTGAACTTTTCCTTTACCTAAATGAAGACATATCCACCATAGACTGATGCAGAAAAGGCACAAATGGATGCATAAAAATCCATCAGAATCCATGAAATTAAGTGTTTGACACTCAAACCCAGAACGTCCACTAAATATGTGCCCACCTTATGTTGAAATAAAACCTTTGCTCTGGACAGCACTCTAAAGGTGCATGCCAAACACGTTCTCCAGCCTCAACCACCTTTGTCACAAAAATTCCAGGAGAAACCCCAGCCATGGTATTTTTTTAAAGAGATAAACTGTGTGATAAAAATGTGTTTTAGTCTGTTCCTGAGGGTCACATGGTCTGGATTGTGTGCAGTGCCCCATGTGGACTCCACACCATTGATTGTATTGATTCACACCATAAAAGTTGCTGTCGCTGTTTCTCTTGTGTCGCAACTACACAAAATCCTTCAGCACACAGCCTCATATTTTGCTCCGAGTGTTAGGGGTGAATTACTTACCTTTAACATCAAGTGTCATGCCCTGCCCGCTATCTATTTTCAGGTCGCTTGCTCCCACTCCGTCTATTGGATGGAGTGATTGCAGTGACCTTTTTGGCCCCATAGAGCTCACATAATGGCTCTCTTTTGAAGACGCCGCCGACAACCATCACTTTGAAGGGAAGACAGGGTTGCATGCTGCGCGCCAGTTCAATGCCAGCTAAAAGCACAAAAGGATGTGTGCGAGTGTGCATGATGACGACGGCCGCCAGCTTTTCCTGTCTGTTTACATGTGGTTCTGAACAGCAGGGAGCGCAAATGATTTTGGATGCGAACACAGTGGTGCTGGCAATCATTGAGACAAAGCTATATTAAAGAAGCTCTTTTTGAGCTGCCATGAATTGATGCCGTTGTCTTGTTTGTCTTTGACTGTTTCTGAGTGCCTTTTTGGCTGCTATCAGAATGTGTTTATGTGCATCTGTGAGGGGTTTTCTGTGTGTCTTAGAGGCCACAGTCCTATTGTGTAATCAGGTTTGGGCTTTTTCGAGTCAGGCCAGTAAAGATCTACGTACTTGGAGGAAATTACTGCACTCGGAGGGAATTACTATCGACCTCCTTCCTTCTGTTATTCTCTCACCGCCAGTGGTTTTCTACATAAGTCACCAAACGGTATATGCGCTGTGTCACAACATGCCTGTGTCTGTCTGTGTTTAATTGCACTGTGCAACAACACACGTTTTGAGAACATGCACACGCACAAACCATACACTGATACAGTAACTCCGCTCCATACATCAAGTTGTATAGCTGCGGTGAGAAAATGGATTGATAACGATCTGATAGAGAAGCTGAGCAAGTCATTGGCAGACCTCAAGGGCTATACACACTCTCACACACACCAGTTATGTACCACTCTACTACTACAGCACATGCAGAAGTAATAAGTGGAGGGGTAATAGGTGTACATGTTGACCTTACTCTCAAGGTTAGACAGCTGTGGTTATTTTAAAATGCTGGTGATAAAACATGGACTCAAGGACACACACACGCACAATAAACACACACACACTCCGCATCAGCAACTCAAAGGCAAGCTAGTCAAAGATGGATGGTTGCAACTCAGAGACCCACCATAACTTATTACTTTCTTCATTCCCTGCCACTGATATACTCCTGACAACTTACTGTAGACTTTTTGACAAAATATGAACAGAACGTTATGAATATTTAAGCAATCATGTGAATTTTCTATTGAATTTGCAGCGCTAGAGGTCTTTTAGATCTACCAGACGTTATTCAAGGGTATTTTTAGAATACCTCCTGGAGAATAAATGAGCATTGAGACCAGTTGACCTCTAGGTCAAGCAGGCATTAAAAGCCGAAGTCCTAATAGCAAATGAATTCATCAATAACTACCAAGACGTACAGCAGAAAGCCTTGGGGAGCAATTGAGCTAAAGGACTGCATACAGGCTGACACATACAGACACATGAACGATACACACGGTATGTGCACGCATGCGGTTAAAAGCTTTTAAACACTCATGCATGCAGACACACTCAGATATTTGTACTGCCGTGCCTCCCATCAGTCAGACAGCTGATGACATTTTCAGCACAAGTGACACACACATAAAATCCGATCACATTTGATGCTCTGACATTTTATTTTCACTCTGATGTAGATTGCCTCCTGTGGGACATAAAACCATAATAACACAAATCAAAACATTTCCTGTAAATTCTGCCGGCCCAATTAGATGTTTTGACATTTTGGGTGCGATATCTGAATAGAAATTGGCTATATCTGATAAGGACTTTTCCTTTACCGTTTCACCAAAAAAAAGCTGCACACAGAGCTCTCAGATTGTCAGCGCAACACAGATTTCAACAATTTGACAAGTAAGATTACTTGACATACAGTAAATCACCCTCACGGTCCTTTTTTACAGCCAGAGAGACGGAGAGAGAGGGGAGAGGGAGAAACTGGCTGGCCTAATGAAGTCATCTCCATCCCGGTCACATAGCACAGAGGCTGTTTGAATTCCTCCAGGGATGCTGCCTCCCTCTCTGTCTGTCTCCCCCCTCTCACTCATGTAGAAGCCCCTGGCCTCCGCCTGCACATCCAAGCATGTCTCTCTCTGCAAGCACACACTCGGCGTCCTGTTGGTTACGTTGTACGAAGAACACAGCTCACATTTAACGGACAAAAACACATATACGGAGGTTAATACTGCTCCCTCCCTCCCTTCCTTTTACTTGCCCTGCTGTTGCCTCTGGTGTCACTGAGTAGCCATCATTAAAACAGTCACACAAAGGCGCTTACACACTCCCACTGTCTGACATTCTGTAACACACACACACACACACACACACACACACACACACACAAACACACAGACAGACATTCAGACACAATCACAAACCACCAGTGAGCACACACACCTCACATGAACGAAGACTTTTTGCACACAAGCACAGCCACTGAACACAATCACACACAATTTGGCTGCTTGACAAACACCAGCTGAGCATGTCCCATTTACTGTAATATAAGAATATAGACAAGTGTGGCTGAGCATGAATTTTGAAAACATTATATATCAGACAAAGCACATCTTTTTGTTGTTTCCCACTGTATAAGCAGCTGGGACATTTGGCCTTTATCTGTATTGAGCGGTTACAGGCCAGCGACATGTGTTGATGGACGAAACTATAGGCTAGTTGGACTAAACTGCACTGAAAGCGGTGACAAAGGCAATTAAGGTAAAATGCCACTAGTGCAGATGTGTGGCTGTGTGTTGTCCATGACTGATGTGTATTTCGCTGCACATGTTTGTGTGTGTAAATAGATAGTGGCATGGCATATTTCACCGTGTGTGTGTGCACGCGTGTGTTTGTGTGCGCTGAGATGTTCTCTTGGCTCTCCCAGCCCTTGTCAAGAAGAATTAGGGCAGCCCTCTTAGAGAAGCAGAGAGAGAATACAAGCTGCTGATGCTCCCCTTCAGTGTGTGTGTGTGTGTGTGTGTGTGTGTGTGTGTGTGTGTGTGTGTGTGTGTGTGTGTGTGTGAGAGAGAGAGAGAGAGAGATTCGGGGGATTGTGCAAGCATGTGCTTTTCTTCATGCCATGTAACAAGTGATCATCACTAGTGAATTGGATAGATCAGTAAAAATGCAGAGGGAAAGAAGTGATGGGGAAAACATCGGAGAAGGAACACACGGAGAGAAAGAAGAGATGCGAGTACCTGTAGCATTGTGCTCAGCGACCTGTTGAGAACATCTGAGCATGCCCAGTTGTCTCCTCTCGCTCCACATGTTTCCAAGAATATTCCTGGTCTGTTGCTAAGCACGGCTACACACACACACACACACACACACACTGAGTGAAGAGTCCTGCAGTTGATGGATGTGATACTGAAAAGTGTGTGAAACGCCACGAGAATGTGACTTCTATTTAAATGTAAATGCACATCAATACAGTTTAAATCAGACTGTGTGAAATCAGACATCCAACATGACTTTACAGTATCTACTTTAAAGATATCAGGAGTGTCAGTGTCCTCCAGGTGCAATTTAAAAAAAAAAAAAAAAAAAAAAAAAAAAAAAATGCACTACACATTATTTCCTCCATGTATGTACAGTACCAGTGAAAAGTTTGGACACACCTTCTCATTCAATGCTTTTTCTTTATTTTTATTATTTTCTACATTGTAGATTAATATCGAAGATATTACCACTATGAAGGAGCTACACCTCCCATTTCTCTGTACAGCCGTGTCTTGCATAATGACAATTCAATCGTATAATTGTATCCTCATTTCCCTGTAAAAAAAATTTATTAATTAATTAAAAAACTCAGACTTTTAAAGGCAGGGTCTGTAACAGTGGTGAAACTAGCAAGAAAAAAATAGATTTTGAAAGTATCCAACTGAGAGTCTCACCCCCTTCCTTCAGGCCTAACTAACGTTACTGCTGGAGGACGAGTCCACGATAGTGATGAAAATAAAATAAACAATTTCTGTCAATACCACATTCATGTAAGCACAGTCACAATAGCTCTCACCAGGATCAGAGGATGTACGTTGTGATGTTCAACGACGGTCTGTAGCTGCACATAAATCTGTGTACCTCTGGGAATCTCTCATTCGTAGGTGGTTCCTCAGCTTTCTCTGCCAGTCTTATGGCATCTTTATGCAACTAGCTTGCTGGCTTTAGCCTTGTGAAGGACTTGGACAGGCTTATTACAGGCCTGTAGCAGCCACTGACACCAGATTTTTCTCTTGCTTTTGTCAAATAGTTGAATTCTTTGATTGCTGTTGAGCTGTCACAAGAATTTCAATGAATATAACAAAAAATGCTTCCAAAATAAGTTACATACCCTGCCTTTAAGTGATAAGAGGAAAACAACACAGCATTTCTCTTTTATGAAGCCACCGCTAACCCTGTAGTTGTCTGTGATTTAGTCTCTACATAATGTATGAGGTGTGTCAGACCTCTGTACCATGTGCTTAAAGCTCCATTAAACAGTAGATTTGGTATTAAACATTAATGAGAGGACTCCCAGTGATGTGATATGGTGGCTTGTACTAACGGCCCCTGTAGCATCACCGCTCCAGTCTGCAGAATATAAACTCAGTGTGGTTGTGTGGATTAGTAGGTGTGTACCTTAAAGGGGGGAAAAAAGTTTCTCAGAATTGCCTCTTCTCTGTTTGCTGAGATATTAATTTTTATTTGTAAATTAGTCAGAGCTAGATGATTTCTTGTAAACTGTGGGAGAAAATGAAGGCAAACTCAAGGATTGTTTTAATACTAGCACATGAATAGTGAAGAAGAAAAGAGGAAGAGTAGCAGAGGACAAAAAAGTCTGATAATTGAAGTTGGGGGACTGAACTAGAAGTCTCTGGTGTAATGAGCGAGTGTTTGCTGTGTGTTCCTCTGTGCTGCTACGCTCAGTTTGGACCTCAGCCTCTATGTAATAATGATGTTCTATGAGATCAAAGTCCCAGCCAGTGTGATTGGATGAGTCAGGCCACACTTTTAATACATGAAAAGGCAGTAGCAGCTTTAGATGTGGTCTGTGACATTATCTGAAAGACACAAAGACAATATTAAGATAGCCTTGTAATGTTATTTTACACTATTTAATAGGGGTGTGAACGGCAAGCATTTCGATAGTCGCTGTAAACTATTTGAAGATTATTTGAAGAGACTGTTTGTGCCCACATCTTTACAGAGACCTGGCTTTGCCTCAACGCTCCGCATCAAGCTACTTTCCTGATGGGCGTACTACCAGACGTCGGGAAAAACAAAGGAAAATATATTTTTAAAACAAGACAATAGTTGCATAAACTATTCAGTTTTTTTATCATTTGAGAACTATTCAAAGATCATGGCCCATTCTTGCTGTTTAATGCAGTCTAAGCCTTTGATTAATATAAGGTCACTGCACTATAATATTGTATTAGTTGGGATCTTGATGTGATTTCAGATTTGTGTCATTTTGGGTAAAATCATACCTTAAATATTTTTTGTACCAGTCAGTGGCTTCAATTGGCTTAACTGGCAAGTTGTCACCCAAAATAGGACCAGTCCTCCATACAATTATGTAAAGAATTGCTTTGCATCTCTCTCAGGGTGTCTGTCTTTCTTCTTCTGTCTTTTGCTGGTGTTTGCAGTCACACATAGACTCTTAATTTCAGATTAGTCACCGCAGCGAAAATAGTCTCTGTGTTTTCCACCCAGCATTATCTTTAGCTTTGGTTTATCCGTGTGTGGGTTCTTTTTGTGTGTGTGTGTGTGTGTGCGTGTGTGACGTAGTGGACATCCGGGTTAGTTGAACTGGAAAATCATCAGACCATACACAGGTTGTTCCATGTGGTTCTCTGCATGTATCTACATGCGCGTAACTGTATCTAGTTCAGTGAGATGGTGTAGTCTCCACAGAGCCTATTCAGGTCACGGTCAAACTGAGAGAGAGAGAGAGGGAGAGAGAGAGAGAGAGAGACAGACAGAAAGAGAGGGAGAGCGAGGAGGGGAGGAAGAAGTCAAACAGAAGACAGAACAGGAATGAATGCTCTGGGCTCTCACTGAGAAAACCCCTTTTCCCCTGAGAAGAGGACAGAGCAGGAGAGAGGGAGAAGAGAGGAGTCAGAAAGAAGGAATACTGTAGTAAAAAAGAAGAGTAATAGTGTAAAAGAATAATTGAAGATTTGTGAAAAATTGAAGTAGGGCCAGAAGAGGTTTGAGGAAGCAGAGATGAAGCAGAAGAAATGAAAAGACAGCACAGGATGTATCGAGAGTAGAGTTCCAGGTGTGAAGCAGCTGTACGAAGAGCCACTGAATGGATGGTGAATGAAAGGAAGTATCAAACCAGAGGGATACCTGAAAAATATCACATGAAATCTTTGGATAATATCCAGAACAAAAAAGAAGCGACATCTCATCAAAAAATCCGAGGGGGCACGGCAAGAGTAGGAAAGGAGAAAAAACTGCTACATGAATTAACTTTCACTTTTTTCTCTTTTTTGTGAAATAATGGACACTCTGACACAAAGGTGATGTTCGTCCCCTGTGGCTGATTAATCGCCCAACCAGATGAACAGCTATTCAGTTATTTAAATGAAAACATTGGAGAGGTTTCACTCTTTAGTGAAGTTGCTAATAACTTAGAGAAGTAAGAGTACCATACTTCTCTCAAAGATGTGGTGCAGAATATGCATGAAGTTGATTAAAATGGAAGTACAAGTACCTCAAAATGATTATTGTTAGTTATTGAGTTAATGTGCTCAGTTACTTTCCACCGCCGACTCTAAACACTAAATAACTCATTAGAACTGACGGAGAATGAAAGCAAACCCCGTTAAGAACAAGAACATCATACAAATAAATGAAAAACATAATGAGAAAAGCGGTGTTCTTGTTGTATCATGTGCATTATATTTCTGTATCATACATATATGCACAGAAGGGGAGTTATGGAGTGAGAAAAGCTGACAACACATGAATGTTGACATAGAAGATGAGATGACGACGTCTTCACTAATTAATGAGAGCTTGGCAGGCTTTCCTCTACAATAACAGTTCATTATTAGCAGCAGCAGCAGCACCGGTGCTCACTACTATCATAAATCTAGCTCCGTTTTTAACCTAGAAGAGCACTGGCTTGAGTCACAGCCTCGATACTCTGCACCTCCATGTTCTGGTGCTTTTAAACCCCCTCCTGTTTCACACTCTCAACTTTTCTCTCGGTCTCTCTGCCCATGGTTAAGCTTCGACTCCAAATAGAGTCTGTAACGACAGAAATGGAGCACAGCTTAAGACATGGTCTCAAACACACACACACACACACACACACACGCACACACACACACATGCACACACAGAGGCGCTAAAAAGCTTCCTCTCACTGCTCTCATGCATTTTGGGACGGCTAATTAGACCGCCTGCCCCTCTTCCTCAATAACTCTCATTGAACACCTGTACTGTTTCTTTCCCTCAGCTCCTCTCTTTCCTTTCCCTACCATCTCTTCATTTCCTTTTCTCTCTCCTCTTCCTCCTCCTCCTCCTCCTCCTCCTCTTCCAGTGGGCCAAAAACCCAATTCATTTCTATAGCGTAAGACAGGGTTGGGACAGTCCCTTTGGTGGGGGGGGGGTTTGCTGTTGTGTTGTCAAGGTAACACCCTGTCAGGGACACGGCCTCTCAAGTCAGTCCAAAAGGCTGAGTAGATGTATCCATTAATTTAAAAATAGGAGACAAGTAGAGAGCAGAGGAACATAGGGAAAAATAGTGAGGGATGAACTGAAGGTGAGAGATGACGGGAAAAGTGGGATAAGAGAGGAGAGCAGAGGAAGGGTAAAGAGAGAGAGAGAGAGAGAGAGAGAGAGAGGTGGAAACTGAGGAAAGAGGTAGAAAGGCAAGCACCGTAAAATGCCACATCTGATGGCATCCCCGCTCGTCGAGCTGAGTGGGGGGGGGGAACAAAAACAAACACACAACTGTCAGTCAAGTCAGTCAAGTGGCCCCCCAGTTGGCTGTCAGCAGTTGCCATGGTTACTGTCCCCATACCGCGGTTTGTCATGCGGCTCTCCCTGTCGAGCGAGGTGCATCTCCAGCTTATGCGTGTGTGTGTGTGTGTGGGAGGGAAGGAGCAGATAACCCCCCCACCCCATCCCCACTCACACACACTTCTCTGACCCCACACTGAAGCTCCAGCAGGCATTTCACATAATTAGAGAGCTGTCATATCGGCTGAAGATGCTGCCTCACCATCTCTGGCTGTCTCTTCTTGTCTATCGTTTGTCCATATTTGTTGTCTTTTATTCCTTCTTTCCCCTTTTGTTAAGGTGTGTGTGTGTTTCGGTGTCATTTGGTGTCAGATTTCACTTCCTGTTGCTGTTATTGACATCTATCAGAGGTGAAGAGGTGATGAAAGCAGTGAACCCTACTGGTGCAGGTTACCCAAAGGGAGGAGATGACTGTTATGTCTGGTGGTGACCAAGTGTGTCGGCATATTTACTTGTTTATGTGTGTCTATAAGTCAGTCAGGCTAAAATACAGGGGGAAAGTCGGTTAAAAACTGTACATGAACAGTGGTTCTCTTTGTGTTTGGCAGCTGGTTACCAGTCAACTTTTCATGAGTTTGTGGTCTTCAGCTTTGTGACATTGCATTCTTTGAATAATTCAATTGACTTTTAAATGGTTATTTATCATAAGAAGTAGGAAAAATCCAAAGCAAATTTGGAGACACAATATTCTGCATTGTAAATATCTTATATTTTTGATTATGCACCAGTATGCTAAGGCAAACTCCTTGAAATGTGAAGACTTTCTCGGCTATAAACCTAATTCTGATTCTGATTCTGAGATTAAGTGGAGCATCAAGGGAATCAGAGAGAGAGAAGATGCACTGAGAAATGTTTTTTGTGTAAATGAACATCAGACAAGCAGCGAGACCCAGCAGAAATGCCAAAGGTGGTGTTTTTTTTATGAGGCTGGATCTAAACACACCAAAGCTGAAAGCCTCGAGGGAAATCTACTGAAGAAATCAATATTTTTAGAAACAAACAAGTCGCTCACTTTTCCATTAACAGTAGGCTTCCTTTGCTTGGCTGCACAGATGATTAGTTGATTGATATAATCATCTTTTTCTATTAAGAGATCTGGTGCTGTCATGTATTTGATGAAAGAGGCGGAAAATCAAAATCACACATCATTAGTGTGCGATTACCGTGTTTTTGGGAAGCTCTCTGCTAAAAATACTAACGCTATTTCAGTGTCGTACCTTTATTCCTGCAGACCTCTCTGTGACTCGGATGGCAGCTTTTAGCTTTCCGCTGCCTGCCTCTGGATGAAAGGAGGGAAAAGGAGCGAGAGGAAGAGAAAGAGAGAGAGAGAGAGAGAGAGAGCCATGACTCATTCACATTACCCTCTGAAGTGGAAATCCTGAAAACGTGTCTTACTCACACACACAAAAACCACACACTCGCGCACACAAAAACTCACACAACACGCGCAGGGGGAGCCTAGGAGCCCATTTGGAGTGCCACCATGTGTGATGTGCTTTGAGCGGCAGCCAGTCACAGAGTGCGGGCGCTCAAATTCTCTCTCAAAGGAGAAAGTGTTATTTTAACTCTCGTCCCCAACTGTACCGTCTTTTGACGTCCAGGTTTATCCACACTGATGGTGAGAGAGGTTTGTTGATTTATTTTACCTCCACCCCCATCACGCTGGCAGCAGATGGACTGAAACGACACAAGTTAAAGGGATAGTTCAGCATTGAAAAGCTCTTGTAAAACATCATTCGTCGTGGGGATTCTCACATCCACTAAGTGAGCCATTAATAGTATTTATATAGTGGCAATGGAGTCGCCTGGAAACCAGAGGAGTCGTTTTATTTGCTCTGGCAGATACATCTGCCCCTCCTCTTGTCCTGACAGATTTCCAGCTGACCTGGCCTGGGTCGCGCCCATCACATTTCATTCATTTATTCCACTGTGTGGCAGGTCTGATACCATACGATACACTACTGAGGGATTTTCCTGAACAGCCAGCATGGCTGCCGCTGGTGTGGAAGGTTCTGTTAAATGCACTGGACAGTATATTTTCTCTAAAAGAGGAACAAACTATTGCATTCAAAGCTTTTGTTGACAGGAAAGATGTGTTTGCCGCATTTCCAACAGCATTTGCTAATGTCACTTGTTCCGTAGCTCTGATTGTAGGCCCATCCAATCGCATCCAGAAGCATTTTGATCTGCGCCTGTTGATAGCACCCATTGAAATTGGAAATCGAAAATGAACTGAGAGGTTCAAATTGGTTTGGCAATGCCAGGCTGATTGGCCCCAATATGTGTGTTATTTTCTCTCATGTCTGCTCATTACTACATCAGAGCACATTAACGTTGCACAGGTGGGTGATAGTTCATCTTCTTATCTTAAACAGTTCCCAAGACGTGTGGAGTTGTTAATTTCATTATTTGTTCACTCCCAGCTACACAGTCTTATACAAAAGTCAAAAGTTTAATTTTTTCCTTGAAAGCTGCGTCTCAGCATGGAGCTCCATTTACCAATATTGACAACTTGTCAGCCGTAGGTGACAACAGTCCAGTCACTAATCGGTCGAGTACACGAGAGGAATTGGATTTATACTGAAGGAGAGACAGGCACAGACAGGCTACTTAAAATAACTTTGAATTTCTCAAAAGTCTTTAGTAAAAGTGAAGGTAAATCATTGGAGTGATGTAATTGATTTGAGTGATGTGATATAAGTGATGCTGTAATTTGTATGACTGAGTGAGCGAGTGAACTGAGAAGTATGTCCACGACAAGCAGGCAGGACTGATTGGACACCGGAGTGTTTTGATGCCAAAGGTGTTTTTATTTTGAGAGCAAACATGTGAGTGAGACTGGGAGAAAAATGCTGTAGTTGGTGTTGAAGAGTTGACAAATTGTGGCGGAGTACAGAGAGGAACATAAAGACAACTGAAAGTGAGCTGAAATAAAAAAAAAAAAAAAAAGAACTGCTGAAGTTAGAGAGGCTGTTACTGAAAACCAGCTTGCAGCCTGGATCCTCTCCAGCCTGTGATGGGTTCAGGGCTTTGTCTGAAAGCCTTTCAACATCTCTCTCAATCCCTGGGATTGTGAGAATGGTGGGAAGCATTACACACACATTTTGATGCCTTTCCTGCCACCAGGAAATGTCATGGTGTGTTAAACAGATGAAAGAAAGAGGATTGGAGTAGATCTTAATTCTTATCTCCTCCCCTCTGTAGACCATTAGGT
Organism: Pempheris klunzingeri; assembly: GCF_042242105.1. Lineage (NCBI taxonomy): Eukaryota > Metazoa > Chordata > Actinopteri > Acropomatiformes > Pempheridae > Pempheris > Pempheris klunzingeri. Next base: position 3,970,674 of record NC_092033.1, read on the forward strand.
GCTGCCATCATCCCCGCCATTCATCTCATTACTCGCAAATCAGAATTAATGATAAGGTCTCATGCGACTTTCATATCGAGCCATTTAATGTCCTCCTTCCTCTTTTTTTGGAACATAAATTCTTCACAGTTTTATTAATGTCTGTCTTTGCTCAAACTCAGTGGTTTTCTGAGAGAGAACTGTATAAATCATTAGTAAAATATGATTTAAGACCTGCTGTTTTTCAACCATTAAATGAGGAGCCGTAAAATTTCTCACCCATCGGCTTTGTGCTTCGTAGTGTGAGCTTACGATGGCGTGGTTTGTGGTGGATGTGCTTGTTGGTGCTCCTCCTGTGTGTTGAGGGAGGACTTTTGGTGCTCCTTTGTAAATATCGTCTTGAGCGCTTAGGATGTGCAGCCCGTGCTGGTCGTAGCTCCGTTTGTCCTCTCTTTTCGGATTTAACCGAAACCAGCTTCTTTGTGCTTACTGTGGGGATTAACATGCAGCAAAATGCTGTCAACAGAAGCTCATGTTCTTCCCTAGTTTATCAGCTCAGTCCTTGTCAAACGACGTTGTTTTTCTAACACAAGGGTGGAGACGTTCTTTATTTTTCTTACTGCAAACAAATCCCAACAATGCGTTTGACCATCTCTCAAATCCCTTCACTGTCTACTGTTGGCCCGAGCTTGTTTTTTTAGTTGATGACGTAAAACGGATCCTTCAAAATGCACTTTATTTGAAAAAAATGCTTATTAATTTCCTAAAAACAGCTGGGTACTGTTGTTTTTAGTGAATGTTATTCAATAAAAAGTAAATCGCCCCTTTTTTTTTGGAAATAACAAGTCAATGGACTCGTTTGAAAATGAATATGCTAGTTTTTCTCTCACCAAAATGTAGCTCGACTTTGGAACGTTTTTTAGCCCCCTTGGTGACAAACTGATCACCGCTACGGCACTGCGTTTCATCATGCTGCTTTGTGATGCTCGTAACATAATTTAATGACATCATCTTGCAACATGGGCATACAACTCAAGAGCAAAGGCTTAGCTTTCTGCTGCAAAATGAATGAATACTCTGTCTGTTATAGTTTTTATTTTAGGTCCATTTAAACTGGACCATACAAACAGCGCCTGCAGTGGCTGGGGGTGCAACACCTGCTAGTAGGATCAATTCATTGATGGTTTTGATCTTTTCATGGAATTCATTGATGAAGAAAAATGCAGGACATTATCCGACGTGTCCCGTAAAACAATTCTGGTCCACTTATCTCAACATTACATCTAAATTATGAACACCAGTAGTACACATGCCTCAGTGTCATGCTCAGTGCTGCTGTATACGCTGTATTTGGATATGTTATGTATTTTCACAGCTCAGATAAGAGTCTCACAGGGATACTGTAAACAGACCGTGATGGTAACGTGCCGACTCATGGCCAACCGACTATATAAATAGTCTGTGTGTTAAAATGCCTTCACTGCCACATTTGGATGATGAATGTTTCTCCCCCTCAACAAGAGAACTGTGTTTGTGACTATACTTTCTCCTTTGTGTCTCCACAGAAACCTCCTGGACAGGGACACCTTCTCCAAATCAGACCCAAGTAAGATCCACCACCTCTGTGTCCGCCTGTCACCCATGGTGCACCAGTTTTTGTTTCTGTCAGTCAAATAATGGAGATGAAGTCGAGTCAGTTTCATTAATGTGGCCTTAAATCACAAAGATAATGTACAGATAAAAATGGAAGGAAAGAAAGGTACGAAATGTAAATATCAAATGAGAAAAATAGAAAGTAAGGATTGTTGTGAGACTAATGGTGTGGAAGGGAGTGAGAAAACAATTAGGGACCAAAGGCAGGTCTTTTCTTTTGCCGTATGTAGTCGTGAGTCACTCCTCGTGTGGTTTTTCACTGAATGTGTGAGCGTGGCCCGAGGCAGATCTGACTAATACACGAGGCCGACTAAGAAGCTTCTCCCTATAGATTCACAGTATGAGGGAGCGATTCTCATCTCTTAAAAAATCATTATATTAATACTGTTGGTGCCAGGGCAGTAAATTAAAGGACTAGTTCAACCTTTTGGGAAATCAGCTCAGTAGCTTTCTTTCTTTGGTGTGATGCATTAAAATGCATATGAAGCAATTACCAATGCGATACAATGAAATTCACCTCTTTTGTGATGCAGTGCGATTCAATGTGATTTAAGGCTGTGTAAAAGAATATATTGCTAAGGAATTCAGTATGGTACAGTGAGTTTGTTTTTCTTTCTTTGGATATTTTTAAGCAAACAGCAAATATTACCTTAACAAATTAACTAAAAAACATTTTTACTTTACATATTTGTTATGGAAAACAAACGCACAACATCAGCTTAATCACAAATCACCTAATTTTACAAAACATTTATTTACTTTTAAAACATATTTATTCATAGTCGAGACCTTAACCTTTAATGTTTCTGCTGGTTAGAATATTTGAACATTAGTGAAAAGTGTCCCAACGAAGCCCGGCCTCCCCTACAATCAATATGGTGGTGAAGATAACAGAAATGGACAATCGTAACATATTGGGTAGGGGTTAGGTCACATACACACATGATGGCACACATGATCCCCTCCAGGCTTACTCCTGGTGGAGATAAGAAATCAAATTTTACCGACACAAAGATATTAGAAACGGTGCATCAGGAGTGCATCACAAATGGTATCTGGTCTGAACTTCATTAATCTTGGAATTCACTTAATGAACTGTTGCACCGATGTAAATTGGTTAATCTTGCCCTCTCTACAAGAAAGTGAAAACGCATATATCTGAAGGACAGGGCAATGCAGGGTAGAAAATGAAGTCATAGTCACTGTCAAAGATAATATTTGTCACCTTAAGTTGTGTTACCCTAACCTGAACTATCACAACTAAATTCTTAACCCTAAATTCAACCTAATTCTAACCTTAACTTTAAACAGGGCAACTACAAGTCCTTAAATAGTCTGAAAATACCTTTAAATTCACATTTACATATACAAGGTCTTAAGAAGAATAAAGTAGTTTTGAATTCTGTTTGGGAAGCTTTGAAAAATATATTAATGTCTCTGTGGCAGTTCGGCTACATTGAACATATAACTTCAGCAAACATTAAGGATCAAAATCATTAAGGGCAAATCATTTTTCACTTTAATTTAATGTATTGCAACAAGTTTTCTTTAAATGAACTTACTTTTGAACTGACAGCATATGTATTCACACATGAAACTGTTATCAAAGCCCTGTTAAAACCAAGTCCTCAACCCCAACCAGGCAAATTGTCCTCGCAATGCAGGAACATTATCACGAAGATGGTTTTAAACCAGAATTCATTCTTATAACTATACAAAACACACATACATGCACACACACACACAAACTGTCTTGGCAAAACATAGTATGTCAGCACATTTACAGTAGCATGGCATAGAAATGACTCAAGATGATGATGATGACAGTGATGAACAAGATGACGAGGGTGACAGTGATTAACATGACGACGAGGAGGAAGAAGCTCAGGCTTTACCCATACATTTAGGCATGCTCTTGTGCTGAGTAGCACTTGTGATTATGCTGAGCATGGCGACTCCGGTCTCCTGATATGAACCAGCCTGACAGGGGAAAAGAGCAAGGAGGTAAAGGAAGGAGGGAAAAAAAGAACGTCTGAGACACTGGAAATATAGAGATACCTTGGATCTGTCACTTGCTGGTAAAAATACATTTAAGATGTAAAGAGCAGTGATCCAAAAAGAAAAGTCTCTCCGGCACAAATGGAAAAAAGACATAAAGCCCTTCCATACATAAGCTGCACGAATGCAAATTTTCTGTTCTATTATTGTTTTACATCCCTCTGTTCCCCAAAATATCACCTGTCTGTCTCTATCAGACCCCAAAAGAAATATCTTGAGTGTCTCTGTGGGTGTGTGTACGTGCACATTTCCTATCCACTTATTTGAAAAGAACATCAAAGAAATGAAGTGTATTATGACTGAGCTCAGTAATTTGCCTTTTAGTGAATTGTCTTGTTTTGTGAAATTGCATAATGGTCTGAAATGATGTCTTTCACCGCCCGAGGACGGTAAAATAATATATGTTTGGGCTTCATGAATAAAACAGGTGCTTTGATGTAGTTTTGTGAAGTCTAAATCATGCATTTATGGTTTATTATTCATATTCTGAGAGAACCAATTCATAGCGTAACATTTGAGGTTGTTTTAGGAGAATAATGTTCTTACACACGAGTTCAAAAATATGATCATGCAGAAATATATTGAAGATGTTTTGAGGCAAATATCTGGACAACTACAGTGGGATTTAGCATGTTAACTTAGTCATCTCTATTGCTATATTATCATGTTCTGTGTCTCTGTTCTTCACAGTTTGTGTTCTGTACACACAAGGCATGGGCAACAAGGAGTGGAGAGAGGTAAGAGCTAAAAAGAGAGTGTGTATAACGTTGTGTCATCAATCTTCAAGCTGTACTTTGAGCTAAATGCTAATATTACCATGCTATCAAGCTGACAGTGGCAATGCTAACATGATGATGTTTAGCAAGCATGATGTTAACAAACCACAACTTAAAGGATGACTTCTGAATATTTAAGCATGGGCCTTTTTATTTCTTTATTTATTTATTCATTGTTACAAATCTTGGGTTCGAAATGACTAGTCAGTACAAAAACCTTCACCTTCAAGTGGTCCAGTAGATCTCCTCAGCCAGCAGCGGCTAACAGGCTGCAGAAGTGCTACAATGGCGCCTGTCAATGTACATCTACTAAAAACTGACAGGCTCTGACCGTTACTTGGAGTGTCTGACATTATGGATCAGCTCCCTACAGAGATAGACTTACTGTATGAGATAGACCGTTAGAAAGCTTCCTTCAAAGCTTCCAAAATATGTACAAATGAGTATGAAAATACCAAAGTTATCTTTTAGCTGTTATTTTTGCAGACGTTAAAGCGAAATATTGGATAAATCCAAATGTAGAGCTGATGATGGCACTAGACAATTCACTCCGAAAGGAATATGAATGTCTGTATCAAATGTCATTACATTCAATCTAATAATTGTAATAATTGTTGAGATATTTCTATCTGGACCAATGTGGTGGACAGACAGCCATTGTTATGCTACTAGCATGGCTAAAGAAATAATGGACATGATCAAATCAAATCACAAGAGGAATATATTGGAGCTTCCAATCAAGTGTTTCCACTATATAGAATAAAATGTAGATATATCGTCTATGTTGATGTATCTTCTGTACATACAGTACAGTACTCATGCAATCTTACTAATTACTCGAAATACACAAAAAATCAATTTTATCAATAAACCTTAACCAGCTATGAGATAATTGTCGACACTTGTACCGTGCAACTTGTTTGTTAGCATGAATGCACTCAGGTATGACTGTTGTGCAATCACCTGTGTGTTTCCCAGTAATGAATATTCATGAATGTAAATGAGGGGGCAAATCTTGCAGCCTCAATCATTGGCAGTTATTCATAGTTCTGAGTAGCCCGTCATCTGCATGCATTATTAATAGGTTAAGTTAAATGCCAAACTGGGCCCTACTTGACCCCCATTGACTTGATACTTCAGCTGCTCTGCATTTATTACTCTAAAGCTGTGCGTCATCTTCTGTAACCAGCGTCTCCCCTGATGTGCCTACCGAGGAAAAAACTGCTGTGATAAGTCATTCAAATGTGTCACTGCAACTTCATAAAGTGCTTGTACAAACTGTGATTTGATTGATGTCAAAGTTTCATGTGTAGATTTGGCTCATTACTCTCTTTTGTGGAAGTATATTGGAGGAAAGATGGTTTGCCTCACAATTCAGATATTCTTATCTGCCTTTTGTCTTCCCTTCTTTGTCTAGTTTGGGAGAACAGAGGTGATTGACAACACGCTGAATCCAGACTTTGTGCGGAAATTTATTTTGGACTACTTTTTTGAAGAGAGACAGAACCTAAGATTTGACTTGTAAGTAATGTCTACACCTGTGTGTGTGTGTGTGTGTGTGTGTGTGTGTGTGTGTGTGTGTGTGTGTGTTCATATTTCATGGGATTAGTGACAAATATGGCTGTTTTTTTATCTGTACAGTGTGGTTGGCACACAACACAATTTCTTTCTCTAATTTACTCCCAATTTATGTAAATTGAGGTTAAGGTTAAGTGAATTGCACAATTCATGTGCCACTTAATTAATATTCATTCAAGCCACCTAATGGCTTATCACAAAACAATTACAGGAACAAGCGCCTAATTTGATACAAAAACTGTGTGAATACAGTTGTACTAATTCTTTCCACTATCAGTCATCATAATTTAATTTTAGTATTTTAATGTTAGTTTGAAATTTTGAAAGCTGTTTTCAGAGAATGTTCTGTTTAGTCCCACCAAGTTTTTTTTTTTCCACAAGTTGAATAAATTTGATAAATAAATAAATACCAGACGGTGGCTTATCGCTCAGACATTCAGTTAAATATTTGACTGGGACAGCTTCATTTGTTTAGATACATTGGTTTGCTTTTTGCATTGGCTGATAGCAACTGTAAAAGTAGTGCTGGTATTCATTAAAAATTATTTTATATATTATTTGGTACATTTTAGAATTGGCATGCCTACCACTAAGTACATCCTCCAAATTATCCACAAAATAAATGTAATAAAAGTTTTCACATATTGATCCTGAGCTGGAAGGAAATGAAGCATTTTTTAAACCATATCCTGCTTTGCCTGTTTGTACTAAGGGCTAAAAAAAAAAAAAGAAGCTTTCGTGCATCTATGTTGCTTTGCATACAGAAGAGGCTTGAGGTGCTGTCTGTAGGAGTTTATTAAGGCACCAGACTGCCTGTAGGTGAGGGGATTTTCTTTTTCAATTTGCTCTCAGATTCCATTACTCATTGAATTACAGAGGGGATTTCAGCAGCTTTATTTTATTAGATGGAGACTAATTATGTTATAATCTATGAACTGGGGAGCTATGCCGATAACCCAAGTGGGATCTAAAAGTTAGACTCTTTGAAGAGGCACGTGTCGTGTGTGCTTGTGTATGTCTTCGCCTTTAAGATGGAGAAAGTGAGAGAAAGAGCAAGACAGAGAACATAGTTTGTGTGTGTGTGGGTGGAGGTATGTCTATATTTGTGCATAGGGATTTCTGTATTCCTATTTTTCACACTTGTATTAGCATTGGACCTGGTCTAATTTCAGTAATAGTGTATGCACTGAGATCAGTGAATCACACTGTGAGCCCTGTTCCTAAGGAAAAAGAAGCTCTGTGTTTATCCACACATGCAGTAGTGCTTCAGAGTCTCAGCTGGTCGCTCTGTCACAGTACATATTCGTATTGTCATCTCACAAGAGTCGTGTCACAGGGCCACGTGGACGGACTCTCCCCGAGACACAGGCAAAACCTCTGTGTGTGTGTGTGTGTGTGTGTGTGTGTGTGTGTGTGTGTCCTGTGTGCCTTCCCACACACTGTGTGCGGCCACGATGACAATGTTGCGCGGGCGCACTCGTTTATGGCTGTGTGTGCGGTTTAGCGGCGGTAACCATAGCAACCGGGGTTCCAGGGGATGGTGGGTGTGATATAGGAGTGGACAGATTTCCTTCAGGGAAAGAGAAGCATTTAACCTTTCATATCTACTCTGCCCGCTCTAGTTGTGAATCTCGCCATGTTATGACCCAGTATATATTATCACACACAAGTGGACTCACAAGTGTGTAAACCTCGTCCTCTTTTTTCCTTGAAATGCTCAAATGCAGACCATGTAGTGTTTTGTTGTATAACTTTACTACCTTGAGTTAGTTTGAGTTCTTTAACTGCTCATTTGCTTAGTTTGCTGTATGAATACATGCATCTGTACTTACTGTCCCTTGAGTGGTTTTCTGAGTGGAGCTGAGCATCTGAGGAACAAAACAGCACCCTGGCCTTTTGTGGGTCTGCCTGTGTGTGTGTGTGTGTGTGTGTGCTGATGCGGGTACCATTCAGTGTGTGCATCACTGTGAGAGAAACATGCATGTGTTTGCATGTGCACATGTGTGCGTGGACTAAGCGCCCTGCTCCTCGCCAGTCTAACGGCAGTAGATAGCTGGCGCTGCCGGCCTGCGGAGGATAACACAGTCTGAGATGATAGCAGATGAAGGAATGTTTCCACCCTCAGGCCCATGAAGATGGGATCTGTGTGAATGAAACCGTAACAGAGCAGAGGTTATGAAATACTACAATATGTCCTCTGAATATGAATTAGGAGACTGCTCTGTGCAGTCGACCTCTCTGCCTGTCTGTAACTCCTGTACTTAAGGGATGTTCTTTAGTGACCCTTTACTTTTCATTTGTGGTTCATAGTGAAATATCTTGACAACTATGTGATGGATTGGCATGACATTTGCTACATATGTTTGAGTTCCCCAGAGGAGGAATCACCTTGACTTTGGTGATCCTCTAATTCTCCCTCTAGTGTCACCATGAGGTTGTTTTTATTATGTATGTATTTCAACTATTGGAGTAATTGGTATGAAGTCAGTCATAATCCCCAGAGGATGAATTGTAAAAGCTATGATCCACAACCGTATATCTACTGTAAAGTCATCATCAATCAGTTTACTGATCAGAGCGTCAGTAGTTTGGTCCCTGGCTCCCTCAGTCTGCATGCTGAAGTGTCCCTGGGCAAAACACTGAACCCCTGTGTTTCATTGTGTCTGTGTGAGAATGATTAGCTTCCTCCTGATTTAAGTCAGTGCACTGAAATACACATCAATAGTGTAAGTCGATACACACACTGAAATCGATTCAGTGTGTCAATGGTGGATGAATGGGTTAGGGTTAGGGCAGCCCATTTACCAGATTTATGTTTTGCTCTAATTAGCATGGGAATTCCAATCATGCTAATGTGTGCTTGTGCTCAGGCTAACAAAGCTGCTAGCATGGCTTCTGACTCTTTCTTCTTCACATGGAGGTCAAAGGTCAACGTGAGTTGAAGGCTCATTATTTATTTATTTATTTATTAGTTGACAATTTTAAGCACTCAGCTTTAATCAGTTGCAGTGAATCCACCTCTTTTTGTATAGACAAATAAATTATTTAGTTCACTGCACTTTTAATCATGTAACAGTGTGAATGTCTTGTTTTCTTTGAATTCATGTTGTTCTATATGTGAATGTCCTCGGCCTGCTTGATGTAGATAATTGATGTATACATAAAGGTCTCATTTTCTCATGTTTTAATTGTCACATATGTACTATAACCAGCTGCCACCCTGTCTAAATAAAGGTTAGATAAAGCAAATACATAAAATGAATTAGACCTACAGTACATCACTCCTAGTCAGCATGGACACACTTGTTGGCACATTTCTTCTCAAGAGGATGAAGTTAGAAGTTAGTGTTAGAGACACTTTGAAAGGCTGAAAAAGTCATAGACACAAGACATGAGTACATTTAGTAATCTTGAATACTCAGTCGTGCTTCAAATTCTAATCCTAATTACTCGAAGTGCAACACACACACACACACACACACACACACACACACACACACAATTGCTCCTCATTTCTCTCTCAAAACATTACCCAGCAAAGGGCAATCTGTTTTTAGTGGTGGGTGAAATGACCTGAGCTGTGAAACGACCTCAGATTGCTGAGTGAATGGCTCGTCTGATTGCTTCACATTCTTTAGAGTAGCCTCTGCACTGGAGGGGCCATTTCTGGACAGATTTGTCTCTCTGAAAGTACTGTATCTATTAGAGACCTGCCGGTGGAACGGAAGAAGTGTGAGTAATATTCAAACCTACACCGAAAAATGGTGTGATGGAAACACAAAGGAGAAAAGACACTTATTTACTCAATGGAAAACTATTTCTCAGTTTCTCTCTATTTCTCTCCCATACACAAACACAATCGTACGTATGACTGCCAATTAGTCCATTTAGTGTCACTTTAATGGAGGGTGCCTGTGAGCCTGTGATGCTGGGAAGTGAAAGACCCGGAGCCTCTGGTGAGATTGTCGGTGACAAGCTGTTTGGCCCCATTACCGATTTACTCTGTCTGTAATCCCTGCCGAGTTCCCAGCTGAGCTCCCGTCACCCTCCATCGCTCTCTAATGCACTAACTCACTCACTCTCTTTTCCTTTTATCTCTAGGTATGATGTCGACTCGAAGAGCGCCAACTTGTCAAAACACGTGAGTGCCAAAACTCGAATACGTGTGTTTTCGTGTGCACATTGATGCACGAGTGTTTGCATATATTTTAGTCTCTGCACAAGTTTGCTGGTTGTGTGTTCTGTGGGCCTGAGTGAGTGTTTGTGTGAGCATGATTGCTGTCCTTGTCATTACCTCCCACTAGCCTCATTTCAGCCACAGAACAGTAATCTGGCCACTACAATGAGTGTGTTTATCATCTACTGTAATAGCACATTCCCTGAATGGCCTGTAGTTCATTTAGAAATTAAATAAACACGGATTTCCCCTGTCCACCCTGCTTTTTTTGCATTGATACCAGTGATTACCATAATGGTAATTAAGAGCAACAATGTGATATCTTGGTATTTGCAGGCCAACAATCATAGTTGTGTTCTGCCCACGCCTACTATGGGAATTGCAGTTCAAAATACAACTCATACCTCTGCAAAGGTTTTTCTTTGTAATGTTTAGAGCAACTAATGAGCCATTAAAGCCAGTTTTTTTTCACCACAAGTGTGTAATTTAAAAAGATGGATTGACATTTTGGGAAAATACATTTGTACACTTACACTGTTGAGATTTAGATGAGAAGATCAATACCCGTCTCATATCTGCCCTGTAAATATGAAGCCAGTTAGCATAGCTTAGCATTTAAGCAAGGAAACAGTGGAAAACAGCTAGAGTGGATCTGTCCAGTCCAGTGCTAATGTAGTTTGCTGGTGGTGGTAGCTTCATACTTGGGTCTGGTTAACGGTGACACTGTTTTAATGCAATTATAAGGGAAGTAACTCTTTATTTAGGCACCTTTCATCCATTCACTGAGCCAAGCAGTGTATGTGTATCCTAAAGGTGTCTGCAATCACGTGTGCAAATACTTGTTTTGATGAAATCTGACACGTTTGAGCAGGTGTTTGTTGTGGTAACGGCCAACACTGATCTGGACTGTCCCTGTCCAAATACAGTGAAGTCATAGCAACAATAAAAATGATAGAGGGCTATAAAACACAGTAAAACTTTTCCACGCATAAACTCTGGCCCTTATCTCAAAATTTGCATTTTTGACTTCAGTTTCCATAATGGCCTGCAGTTCTATTCAGCAGTTTTTGGCCACAACTTTAAAACAGTTGCTACAACTGCTTCTCACAGGACTGCATTTCAGAGGCTTTAGTGGGCTCAGTAACGAGACGACCTAAGGCATCCATTGGAACCAACCGTGCCATGCTAGCTTGTTGGGAAGGGGGCCAAGTAACGCGCCAACGTCAGGCTTAATTTTGAGGGAAAAACTAGCAAGGGTCCCTTGACCTCTCACCTCAACATGCCTGAATGAAAGTGTACCCACTAGTCTCTCCTTTACAGACAAGCCCATGTCATGCCAATCCCATGCAGTTTTGGAAAGAAAAGCATGCAGCTTTTTGCATGCAGTATAAAAATGTTATTTTTGACTTTTCTAATAGTGTATTTCAATATTTGGCATACTTGGCTCCCTCAACAGTTTTGGAATTCCATGAATTGGTTATGGTTGGAAAGTCTGTGGATTCAATGAGCTCATTTGTAAGATTGTGAGAAAAGATTTTCAGTGGCTATCCTATCCAGCTAATGGGGTGCTACTTTTTGACGGTGTGCATCAGTGGAAAAAAAAAAAAACTTCCACTCGCTTGACTTTTGTGTCCCAGTCTGCCTCTGAACAGATTAGCACAAAGCAACTGTGGCTTTGCCCCGAGGCAACACACTCCAGCCTTTGGCTCTTATCAGTGTTTGCTCAACAGTGTCCGGCCCAACTGGTCCGCCTACATAGTCACATAGTCACATGACTTCCTCAGATGCGTCATTCGTGTCATAAACAAATGGAAAGAGGTGGGGGATTATTGGAAACAGTAGAAGGTGGAAAACTTGTACCTCAAGGCTTAAAAGAACAGTATGATATATTTGAGCATGTTTCAATCCAAATCTCTACATAATCACCTGTTTTGCTATAAAAGTCTATTAAATGGAGGAGTGTTTTCTTTATAGTTTACAGAATTGAACATGATTTGCAATGACAGAGCAGCACTGTTGTGTGTCTAAGGATGATAATAATGTAACAGTGCTAATGTCCGTCTGACTTCTGACTGATAAAGCAATATTTGAGCTGAAGTGAATGACCTTGTGAAACATACACTCTCCTGCTGCATTATGCTGCTGCTTTAATTATGTATTTTCTACTTGAATTTAGCAAAAAATTAATGCCTGAGTAATGCTTGCTTATCAATGGGCATCTGGTTGGGACTGGACTATACTTCCTCTGCACTATGCCAACAGATTGAAATTAGGAAAAATATATTTATATTTATTTTTCTCTGGCATTTTTTCATTGAGCCAAAATCTCCAGATCTTTCTTGCTGCTCATAGATGTGACATGTGATGGCAGTATTATGGCACCTTTAGCTCATAAATCATGATGACAAGTTGTGTTATCATTGTCATGTGTTACCTACCTCCAGCAATAATTTATTATGAACTTTTCTTTTGCATCAGTTTTCAGAGATGCTGAATGAAAGCCATCAAATGCATTGCTGGCATTTATTTGTCAGCAGCTGTATGAAACTGTGTGTTGATGAATTGAAAACTACAGTGAGAAACACTCTCAGCCCCTCAGAAGCAACTTTAGTCCCTTTCAGTTTCCCTTCAGGATTTTTCTATACTCATTTCATATCACTTTGTTGTCTCTTCAGATGCAGTCCATTCCTCTTCTGCTTTGCTTATCTCTCTCGCTATGGCATTTTATCACTTTTTTTTCATTACTGGACCCTCTTCTCTCACTTTTTAGACTCTATCGCTCCATTTCCATGAGGGATGGGGGCTAACATGGGAGCTGAAGGCTCCAGGCAAACCTGGGAACCGGGTGAAAGCGAGTGTTGAATATAGAGGGACCGATTGAGAGGGTGGGGGAGAAAAAATGACGTGAATTTCTGCTCTGAGCTTCTAAATGTGGTATCCATCAGACAACATAAAACCACCTTATTACATCATCTTTTATAAAGTTTTATAATTTGCTAATAAATAAAAATGGTTAAGCATCATTTATCATCCTTATATAAGTTTAAGCCTCATATAAGTTTATCATCCAGTTGGAAACGACTTTTTAACTTTAAAATCACACTTTAAATCTCTAGCAAGACCCTCTAATGGACTAATCCATTTCTTATTAACATGTATAAGTAACAGGACAGTTGATTGCTTATTACAAAATGTGAAACTGATCTATGGAGCATTGGCATAGTACTATTAAGCAGTAAAGAAATACTTCAGCGTTTTGGGAAATTCAGTTATTCGCTCTCTTGTCAAGAGTTATATTAGAACAAACTACTTAACAATGTTTGTACAGTAAATTTGAAGCAGCCAGCTAGTTTCACTTGGCACAAAGGCTGGAAAAGGAGAAACGGATGGCCTGACTCTGTGTGAAAGCAATAAAATCCACGTAGCAGCACAGTTAGATGAGAATACCACTCTAATGTCTGTCTGTTGAACATGGAGAATGTCAGCTTAGCTTAGCTTGGCTTAGTGTAGAGACTTGAAGCAGGCCAGCTAGTCTGGCTCATTCTGAAGGTAACTAAATTCCTCTGTCTGACACGTACACGTACATGTAAAACCATAGCTGAAACTTGTTCTTTTTAGTCTTCATTTTTCATTTGAATTTAAACAAAGGAATTATATTCCAAAAACATCTGCATTTTAAGATATTGCCATACAAACTGCCTCCACAAAGAGCATGCTCAGTAAATTGAACTGGCAGCTGTGGTGTCCTTGAATTAATGGCCAGAATTTATCAGGGCTATGGAAAGAATAATTTATAAAAAACAGAAAGGATAAAAGAAATTTCTAATATGATAAAGATTTTTCTAATATTTCAGTTGATCTAAAAATTGAGCATAAAACAAGAGATACGTTACCAGTTTCTGCTCTGCTACATAATAATAATGATAATAATGTTTTTCAATCGCTATAACCATCTGCTCACGCTCCCTCTGAACTTCTCCTCCACTGTGGATCACAGTCTTATCTATCAAACTAATTTTTCTGGAACATGACTGAATGGCGCTACACCCACACAACCGTGTTTTGTCACATAGATCTTTTTTTAGCCTACGCTTTTTTTTTTTCTTTTAGCTTTTTTAGCTTTTTAGCCATTAGTTGTACACAGCCAGTTCTCTGACAGACCTCACGCTGGCCAGTCGCAGTTGCTAGGTGATTCATGACTTTACTGCACAGTCTCTACATCTCAGACAGTGGAAAATATCATGAAATCATTCAGAGGCATTATTACAGCACCTATTGTGGCCAAAACAAATTAGTTTATGGGAAATTAAAGTCATATGAATGTATGTATGCAACACAGATTAGATAAATGAACTAGACAGGTCAACATAGAGCTGGGTAGATGGACAGAGATACAGACAGAATAATAGAAGAGGCTAATCAATGGAGCAAAGAGAATCCATTATGTTAGTGCTGCTTGAAGCTGCTTCAGTCAGATATTAGAGACAATGTCCAACGATGACAGGCGGTCTCAGCAGCGTGCCCCCTGGTGATAGCGATCGAGATGTTTCTGTAATAGCTTCCTTACATTTAGAGAAAAGGGATCTGAAACAGTTTGCGAGTTACAGTATTTGTGTTTCATACTTGGCTCGTCTTTTAAAGACATATTTTACACTAAGATGTAAGATGATTGTTGCCATTGTTTCATCCCGACAGACAATATTTATAAATCCCACTTTGCCATGCAAGCACATTTATTTAGTCAGACTGATACACGTGCTTTTTGTGTATGCTTTTCTCCATTTTCCTGGTTTTCTGTCGGGGAAATTTAATTTACCAGGAAGGTGGCATGGGAGCAGAGTGAGGCAGGTGTGAGGGCTGGTGAGAGGAAGGCTCAATCTACTTGCTAATATTATCTGTCAGTGGGGAACGTGGAGGTATTTGAAATGGTTTGGCGCTGTAGGGCTGTGCTCTGCAGAGAAGTCGTTTCTTTACGGCTGTGAGTAATTTTATGTCAGTCTAGAGTTGAATTTTGAATTTTTTTGTGTGTTTTTGCCAGAACAGAAAAGGGGATGATTTTAAAACTCTCTCTCTCCCACTAACTCTGCAGGATTTTCTGGGCCAGGCCTACTGTACTCTCGGAGAAGTGGTGGGATCATTGGGCAGTCGCTTGGAAAAAGCTCTTGGGTGAGTAGGTGTTCCCACAGCTGGGAGTGTGCTGATATTTCAGTAATTTATCACAGCAATTTTGATGGTCACAGGAAAACTCAGTAGGACCAGGCATTTCTTGTGGGAGTTGCTCCACTAAAGCTCACTAAATAACACATTATATTCCATAAAGATAGAGATGTAAGAACAACTATTTGGGCTAGAACTACTTGTTGGCCAGGAGCAGAGACTTCCTGAACTGTTGTTGTCACCGTGAGGCTGCCAGGCAACCAGCAGAGTCTTGTCTTCATTATGAGGTTGCCAGCCAAGTCATATATACATAATGTATCTCCCCCTAAAACTAGGACTTCACATTTCTGTTTTTAATGAAATCTACAATACTTGCTCAGGGATTATGTGAAGTTTGCATTCACTCTCCTAATTGGCAGTGTGTCTCACCACCTCTAAGACTGATACAGTAACTGGCTATCTGTACAGAAAATGGATAACAAGCCAGTATATCTATGAGCAAAGCACTGAAATCCTTTAAGTCAAATAAGCTACAGTTACAGTTCAGTGGATGGAAATGTTCCTCCTGTATTTGGTGTCAGGCGCAGAGCTTTAGCGCTGTGAGCTATGTGTGGACTTACTCTGTAGAGAAGAATACCTGCTGCTTGGTAATTAGGGTGACTCAAGCTGCATCAAGGGTGCATTTCTGACTTCTGTTTCTGGGGAAACTAAGCTGAGGAACAGTGCATAACCACAGTCTTTTAATGATCACACACACGAACACTCCCACACACTCGAGGATATTCACGCACATTGATCATTTTCATCAGGCTTGTTAGGCAGCCTGTCCTCTGCAGCGACACATATAGATTTTAATATCTGTATCTGTTTGTGTGTATTTATAATACGTGCGTTTGATGTGAGCCACATTATGCTTGCTGTTGTTGTACCAGTTGTCAGAGGCACGACATGTGCAGGTTTACAAAGTGTTCGCTGTGTACAGGAAGTTATTTGAAGTCACAAGCGAAAACGATGTCAGCTAAGAATCAGCAGTACATAACAGCTTAAATTAGCTTCCAGCCTTTAACCTTCTGGATATCTTCATGTCTACACTCACCTTTTTTTGAGTTTACTCTCAATAATATAACATGTATCACACGTTAAGATCAGTGCTGTCAGAGCGACTTGTAGACGTGAATGATGCATCTTTCCAATCAGGAGAAAAAGAAGCTTTTGGCTGCGAAGCGTATTATCCATCCATTCTTCATCCACAGGGAACAGACACATTTACATAAACCAGACAATGATGAGTCAGGCCCTTCGTCTTTAATTTGTCATTGCTGATGTACACGAGTGCATGCTGTTTGAGAGTCACTGCTTAGATTAATGGCAGATGCATCAGATGGTTTCTCAACACACTGACAGCAAAACAAATCATCATCTTGTGCAAACATATATTCAGGATTTTAGTAAGGTCAGTATTTGTGAATGTTAATGCACCAATGTCAGCATTTAAAACATAGTTTTTGCATTAAAATCAGGTGGACCTAAGTTGATTGACACCGTCTTCAATTCACTTTAAACCATTGTGCTCCAGCTACCCCAGCTGTCAGCACTGCCCCTCTGGGCTTCTTTAAAACACAGTTAGTGTTAAGGAAAGTGATCCGCAGAGCAGCACCAACGATAAAGATATCCTTTCTGACAGGGAGCTCTTTTCACTTTTTGTTTTTAAAGATCTCCTTGCCTCTATTTTAGTGACATTTTGCAGGTGAACCACGTCTCTGAAGTGCTGCTGGCCCAAATCTTTCTGCCACAGTGGTACAACACTGACACTCTCTCAGCAGATATTTTACAAAACACAGAGGGAAGCTGTGATGCAGCGAACATCGCCCATTCTGTGTCTCACATTAAAAAGCAGTGTAGGCATGCTTAAGTATTAGCTTGCACTGTGCTGCTGTGTTAAAATATCATTATTATTAACAGGTAGTTAATATTAAAATACTTGGATCAAGATCAGCATCATTAGGAGCCCTAATTAGGATACATCATCATCTACTTTTATCCACAGTGCTGCTCTTTTAGCCTCCTCTTACTCACATATTTTCTGTCTCTCATGGTTGAAGCCCACTTGGCTACCTTGCAGTTGTGTCCTTTTAATCCAATTTGCTTGTTCATTTGAAGCCTTGATGAGCCTTGAGATCTAAAACCGGGGGTGTTGGCATCCCTTCACTGAACATTGTCGACAACCTGGCAACCTGGATGTGCGTGTTTGTGTGCTTTTGTGTGTTTGCGAGCTCCGCTATTGCTTTTCTTTTCAAAGCAACACTGTCATCCACTTGAGCAGCAATCGCCATGGTGATTGCAGTGGCAGGTTTCCCGCTGAGAGAGAGAGAGAGAGAGAGAGAGAGAGAGAGAGAGAGAGAGAGAGAGAGAGAGAGAGAGAGAGAGAGAGAGAGAGAGAGAGAGAGAGAGAGAGAGAGAGAGAGAGAGAGAGAGAGAGAGAGAGAGAGAGAGAGAGAGAGAGAGAGAGAGAGAGAGAGAGAGAGAGAGAGAACCTGATCACATACAGTATGTGTGTGTGCACATTCTTATAATGCGCCATGGACCCCTCCAAAGTGCAAAACGATGTTGTCTACTCCGAAGTGCTACTCAAGAAACCCCTCCCTTCACTACACACACACACACACACACACACACACAGTGCACACATACTTGTAGTCATTAGGTAATGGTGACACTGATGGCTAAACCACCACTGCTTCATGGTGCTACGGTTCAATTCTGAGGACGGTTCATCAGGAACACGTGTCAAAGCCACAAGTCAGAAATAGTTTATCGCCAAGGAATTTGCTTTGGCCTGCTTGGTGCATACAATAAACACAGAAAGTCAAGAAACAGAAAAGTATAAATTAGAAATATGTTTACAAAACAAAACTCTAATGAAATAAAATGTGTATAAATGATCTGTTTTTAAGGCTGTTTAAAAGATGTGGGCAGGAATGTGTGAAATATTGACCAGAGAATAAAAGTTTAACATTATGACATGTAGAAGATATAATTACTGTACCAGCTTCAAAGTGCTACCACAATTTTTTTTTTACATGTGGATCCCATTACCAAATGTTTTATCAAATATAGAGCATGTCCACAGCTTCACACTCTAATCATTTTGCTTATGTATGAATGTCTGTGTTTGTCTCTGTGTATGTGTGTGTGTGTGTGTGTGTGAGAGTATGTAAGACCTTGTCAGTCACGCACCTGCAGTCTGACACGACAGGGGAATCTTTAACAATTTTAGTGAGTGCTAATTACAGCTAATTAGATTGTTCAATCAGACTCCAGTGGACATTCAGGAGTGTGTGTGTTTGTGTGTGTTTGAGAGAGAAAGCGACGGAGCAACCAGCAACACAAAGCAAAACAATGAGAGGTGATACATGTCTCCTGGCTGACCAACAGCGTGTGTGTGTGCGTGTGTGTGTGCAACATGCAGTGAAGCTCAGTTGGACTTTAAACCTAAATGTATTTAACCTCATCATCCTTCACAAATGTTCTATAAGTAACTAACAATAGTTAAATATGAGTTCATCACGCTGCTTGTTGAAGCTAATAAATTCCATTAGGGCTCCTTTTGACTTTTTACCTTCAGAAATGCATGAAGGTGTTATTCTGACTCACTGTTTGGTTAGATTTGCATGAGAGCACTCAGGGCTAGTGAAGACCACCTGAGTCATTATGCAGACTATTTGCATTTTATTACATTTTCACTTGAAGTACTGATGATGGTGTTCATTTTGAGGGGCTCTTGAATATTCAGTTTTTCTTTTTCTGTTCTATCACAATATTCTCTTCCCTGTCCTTCTCAACTCTCCATATTTATCTCTCTCACACTAACCACCCTCCTTTGTTTCCGCAAAAACACAATCTTTCAGTGCTTCTGTGTGTGCAGGGTCAGAAAGAAGCGCTGGTCAACTATGGACGCGCCTAGTGGGCTACAGTTTTAGAAACAAGTCAGCCAAAGGGCACACACACACAAAGGCTGCTAGCTGTGAATACAACCCTGATTGTTGGAACTTGCAAAGGGAGGACAAAGACACGCTACTATCTGCCTGTGGTGTGACATGGACTTGATTTGCCAATGTTCCTTTTGTGAGGGAGAATTATGAGTTCCCTCCTCAGGGCCAAGAATTGATGGTTCTCTTATGGTTTTCTAATTATTATTGCTATCTCATTCAGGTGCTCTAACTTCATTGGGAATGAATAACAATGACATGTGTGTAAGATGTATGTGAGCCCTTGTTTGTGCATGCGTGTTACACTGCAGCCCATTAGTGGTCCAGACTTAATTACCCGTCTCTCGCCCAACGCTGATTGCAAATCCATGTGTCTTGATTAGAGGATTCACTGCGTTTCCTCTCTCTTTCTCTCTCACACTCACACTCACACACGCAGGGAGAAAGACAGAGATATTCCTGAATCACTTCTCAACTTTGGAGTGCTTGTCTGTGTCATGAATAAACTAAAAAGAGGAAAGCAATTTACCTGAGACTTAGAGTGAGCTCGAATGAAATTTTCCATTCTTAAGCATCTTCAAAAAACTGTTTTTATTGAAAATACACAATAAATTCATTCACTCCACAACTAAAGAACCAATTTCCTGGCTTCTTTCACATCTCGGATTATGTTTTTGCTCTCTATTGTAGAGTGATAAATAATATTGCTATACGCCAGCGTTTGTTTTCAGCAAATAACTAAAACACTGATTGCAGCATGTTTCCATTGCTCATGTGTCATTTTCTTTTCAGACGTAGAAAATGTTTCCTAGAGGCAGTTTGCAAATACACACACACAAAGCAGTGCTGAGTGACGTGAATTTGTGTTAAGGATTGTGCTTTGAGCCGGTCCTTCTTGTCTTTACCACACGCCTGAATGCATGTGTATGTAAGGACAAACTGTGAGATACATTATTCATCCAGCTACTCTGCAGTCCTGTCGATCGCCACCCACGTTTCATTTCTAGGCTGATCTCTCAGCCAGAATAACGACCGTGGAGCGAGAGCAAGCATTTGAGGTAATAACGAGTTGAGGAATCCCATTCGATACCCCAACGTGGGGGCCCCAGTTCGGCAGGGGTTGTCATGGCGACACTGATTCTGGGCGCTTGTCTGGGGTGGGTGTGTTTGTGCGTCTTTAACCCTTTCTCCCTGCATATTGTTGCACTGACATGACAGGATTTAGAGTGAGAAACAATAGGAAAGAGACAGAGAGTTTTACTAAAGTCCTTATTGTGCTTCTAAACAGCTGTTCTGCCATCATGGTGGCATGAGAAGGCTCAGACATGAGGTAGAGACACAGACAGCTGACTTTAAAGTTCTTTTTTTTTTAAGTGGTGGTATCAAATCCTTTACCTGCTGTAAGTTAAAGTCTTACGTGTAAGAACAGCAAGTATATTTTATCAGCTGATGTGGTTTCGTGTGTAAAATCCTGAACTTCAAAGTATCTTGTCACTGCCACAGTCATGTGAATGTAGTGGAGTCAAAGGTATTTATTAGAGTATAACATTGCATAAAACAACGTGTCTTAATGATCTTGAACTGACACTTTGCTGATCTGAACTAGCATTAAGTTTAGCTGTGATGAAGGTTGATGATCTTAAGCCGTTATGGCTGGCACACTGATAACCCACACAGCTTGTTATTTTTAATTGGCTCTACCTTTTTGTGTCCACTTTGTGCTTTGACACTCATCGCGCTGCGTGTCAACAACTGTTTTCGCTGCTCATGTTTAACGCTGCCACTGTTGAACCGCAGACCAAAGAGTAAAAGCAGGAGAGCTCGTAAAAGAGATCCTCACTGAAAGGTGAATAACAGGAGTGTGAGAGGGCTGCTAAATGAAAAAAGCTCCTCTTTATTACAGTTTGGACACAAATCAGGCAAAGCACATTACTCTAAAACGTTACTCTAAAGCTTTGTTTTCTTTTTTTTAGTGTCCTTCTCATTCAGCCCTGCATCTCACACATCACTTTAACTTGTGATTTCACTCGATATTCCTGTGGTTCATTGGTTTTGCATGTGCAGTACGTGTACAGTAACAGTAAGCTACAAGCCATGGAAAATATTCTCAGGTATTTAGTTGGGGTCCTTTGGGTTTCTGTGGTTCTTCAGTGGAAATCTTGACTGGGAGTGCTAGAGGACACATCACAGAGAACCTGTGGTATGTTTAATGACATAAATACTAGATGCTGGTGCATCAATAATATCTCCTAGAGGAAGCATATCTGCTTTGCCAATTTGTATTGATTTTTTGCTTTTCCCTCCTCGTAACCACCTCTTGTAATGCCAGTGCCGTCTGGAAAGGGCTTTCTGCAATTTCTCCTAAGAGCGATATATTAGGTGAATGTTGTTGGTCAGGTTTTGGTACAATTTATTGGACTGAAGAGTGGTATGCTGCTTTTTATCCTGAAATCCACCCCAAGAGCCACATGTAGCGCACAAGAAATCAAAGAGGCTGAAAAGGCAGAAAATTGCAGTCACAGAAGCAAGTGGCTACAGTAGATCTCTGTAATGGAAAACTATAATTGTATTTGATGTTATAAGCAGGTGAATAAGGTCTGCCTCGCTTTCTCTCTTTCTGGCTTTTTCTCACCATCTCACTGTTAATTAGTCTCAGTCAGTCCTCCTCTGAACATGTTTTACTGGTTCACTCAAATCCTCTGACCCCACCTCCCTGTGCTGTCTGGAAATGAAAAGAAATAAGAAAGACATAAAAAGAGAGAAAATCTCCTCTCTCCCCAAGGGGCTGTTTTAGCTTTTCTTCCCATCGTCGGATTTCTGAGAAAAGGGTATTGCTTTTGCAAGTTAAAAAAGAAATCAAAAAAATTCTGTCAGCTCTTCAGGATAAAGGTTCATCAGTTCCATGATCTATTTCATTTCAAGTCTGCCAGGCACTTACCCTCAGTTCCTCGAGCTGGAGTAAAAGGAGGCTTGAATTACATTCACACAGAGGTCCTCGACCCCAATTCTGGGCTGTCTAAATGACTGCCTGAGTCAATTTCTGCCAGCTGGGTCTCAGAGCGGAGCTCATCAGACAACAGCTTTGTCAGATTGCAAGACCTCTCAAAAGTTATGTCATTATGTCGTCCTGCTCTTCCTCCTAAGTGTGGCTAGCTTCCTTTGACCACTAACTGTGGTCTGTGGTGGAGACCAATCCAGAGCTAAAACAAGAGCAAATGTGTGACTTACATTTGACACTTTCAACTCAAAATAATACTAATGTTGCTGTGTGTTTACATATTAGCCACTGTGTGCTAACACATTAGCCACATTAATTTTACAAACAACAGCCAAAAGTAAATTAAGCCAGGTTTAAAGAAAACAAAAACAAAATGCAGGAAATTATTTCTACTAAATACATGAACAATATAATAAGCTTTTTGTTTATGCATGTTGGTGTGGCTATAGAGGAGAGGATGAATGAAGGTTAACTGTCTGCCCTTCTCTTCTTCCTAACGGACTTAAAGAAACATTCACAGTTTAGTCAGTGAAATTAGTCAGGTCTAAGTGTGTGTTTGTATGGGAGGAGGAGGCGTTGCAATTGATGTCACAGAATTCACCAACAAGACCGTTATGTTTATTCAGAGAAAATGCTTACACATACACACCCACACACACACATGCATCGCCCATCCCACCTGTCACCACCTATCCCCACCTTTACCACAGCTACAACTGCTCACTTAGTGAAACACATCTAAACACACCCCCATAAACACACCACTACAGTCAACTTGAGCACAGTCATACTCACACCCACGTACAAACAGACACATTTTGGCACACACATAAACATAAACACCTCATGCTCAACAGTGTTGCTTTTGTGGCTTGGAAATATTTGTAGGTAGAGTCGAGTAGTAAAACTTTTCCATGAGGTTTGTTCCTGACCAGAATCTAAACTGGGCTGTGCTCAGACATTTCCAGGAAGAATTACTTCGTAATGTGCTTTCATGTTTAAAGGGTTTCACGTTTTTAATCAGAGCCCCAGTTTTACATATTTGGGGTTTGAAATGACTGGTGGGTGCAAAACGTTTTGGAATTGGCCTCTCATCAACAGCCAAGAAAAAACAGGCTTTAATGTCTGTAATGCAATTCTTCAGGTCAATAGCATCTAATCAATGTATGTCCACTAAAAGGATTTGCTTTTGCCACTGACAGGCTCAGATTATTATTTGAGGTTTCTAACAATATTACAGAAAGGATCCGTACAGAGACAGACCTGCAAGATCCTTTTTGCTTAAGACATGGCCATTGTATCACACTATTCAAACCCACCAGACTCCATTGATAAAATCAGTAATTTTACTTTGCAGAAAAAAGGAGTGGATGCTCAACTGGTTTACTGCCTCGATCTGTTAGTTTGTGTTCATGTTGTTACACAAATATTGTGTTGATCCTAAATATGGGGCTCGGGTTAAAAAATACCAGAGTTATCTTTGATGGTTGAGCTCCTCACATTGAACTGTTGGACTTTACACAAAATGATGCTAAGCTGAGGTCCTTAACACTGACCAGACCTACACCTGTTTTACACTTAATTATGAATTCACTTCATCAATAACTGGAGCCATTTATGGATCAGCAAGTTTGATGTCCATACAGGCACAGCAGAGAAATGTCATCGGAGGCCACATGCTGAAAGACATTAAATGAAAATGTCACATTGGAATGTGGGCGACTGCACTGAAACATTTACACTGTGCCTGATTTTCTTTACTGATGAGCTGCATACTGTCGCAATAATGTTACCACGTCGGCTTATTTCACCAGTTAACATCTTCATTAAAAGGCCAAAATAAAAAAGAAAACGTGACTGACAAATGATCAATAATCAATTATGATATGCATATACTTTGCTTATACAACGGCATTTATTAGATATATTTTGCAGTTCCACTCAAAGTGTAGTAATGATGTTCAACACATGAGCACAAAACAACCAGACTGTTTGCGTTGGATTCTTTTTTAAAAGAATTTTACTTTTTACTAATTTCTGATGTCCTGTGTTCAACACACTACGGTACCGGCACCATAGAGCATCTCTGAGTCACAGTATTCAAACACACGGTCAGTGTGGGACGGGACAAGTTTCAGGTGAATGTCCGAATTCACACATGCAGGGTTTCCAGTGTACACAGGAAGTAGGAGATGTGCTCTGATTCTTCCGCAATGTCACCTTGATCTTTGGCCTTGAGTGCAGAGAAGAAGAGACGTTGGAGGAAGGGTTTGTGTGGAATAAACAATATGGTAAATAATAAAATATCCATGTGACTGTGATCTATTAACCCTTTGCTATTTTGTGTGTTGTGTTCAGAGGCATACCAGGGAAGAAATGCGGGACCATTATTGTGAAAGCGGAGGAGCTGAACAACTGCAGGGTGAGCGCAGATGTACCCTTCCTGAAAAGTCAGTCTGTTCTGCTTCTTTATCTACTGCCTGCTCTGTTTGTTCTTTCTCTGGTTGTCTGTCACACGTGGTTTGATCTCTCTTGAGGTTTTGCTACCTTTGTAGAAGTTGGCAGGACATAAGGGGCAAGAGCTGTGGGAGCTTAGGTCTGCTTATTTGAGTTAAAAAGAGGTTAAAATGGCGTGAGAGGCTTCAGCCTCTTTGACCTTTTGTTTGAATATTTAATTAAACTTCAGAGAACAACAAAATCTCCAGCAAAATAATGAACCTCTTAAAAACACCTCATGTTGGAGTTCTCATCCCATTGTTGTTGTTGGGGGTGACTGATGTAATTTGCACATTATGACATAAGACCGATATACCTGAACACTTTTTAGTAAAATAACACTATATTCCTGCACACTGTGTGAGCCGGACCGGCAGTGTGCGGCTGTAAAGTCGTGCCTAATACGCTCTCTGGAGGTCTCTGCTCAGCCCTGTTGGGCCGAACCTCTACACGGGCAACGACAGTTCTGGCTGTGGCTCAGATCGTCTGCAAATGATGTTTGTGTGCTTTCAGTGCAGCTCGGGTCGTGACACAAACGCTGCACACTCTCATGTAGACCCCAAATGACAGGCTCCCTCACTGGCCTCTCTATGGCCATTCTGGGGCTCCATTAAAAAGAGAAAAGCTTTTTATGTATCTTTTTTCATTACTCGCACTCAAAGTAGATTAAAACTTAATTTACTTTTATTCCATGTTTTTCTAGCTCTGTGCTCTGTGTCCTCTATTTTTCAGCCTCAGCACACATGCAATCATTTTTTAGGGCTCCATAGCAAGAAAAAAAGATTCTTTTACAGCAAAAATAGTAAGAGAAAGCGTTTGGATTCAGTCTGTCGCTAACAAGGAAGGACAGTTACATGCAGACAACCCTTTCCCACTAACAGCAGCCTCAGCAGGCCGCAGATCTGCATCAAAATGTTGCATTCAAGGGTGAACATATACACCTCTCAGTGTCCACAATATATAATTTGATTACCACTGATTGGAAATCTGTGAAATGTAAGATAAGATAACGTTTATTGATCCCTCAGTGGGGAAAGTTTGGATAAGCTACACATGATTGAAGCAAATACATTCTTGGGTTTCATCATCAGTAACTGTGGCAGATTTAAACATGTCAAATTAAGCATTGGTAAGAGGTAGAAAATGATGCAGTTGTTTGTTATCCAAAAGTTGATTTTCCATTAAACAGACATTTCTCTTACTGAGACATTGTGCTTTACATGTGTATTTTGTTTTGTTTCCTCTCTGTCTTATTCTGTCGCCGCTCATTAGGAATCAGTGATGATGCAGTTCTGTGGGAACAAGCTGGACAAAAAGGATTTCTTCGGCAAGTCGGACCCCTTCCTGGTTTTCTACAGGAGCAATGAGGACGGCACGTGAGTTCCCCCCTCTCTGTCCCGTCCTCCTTCTCTCCCTCTACCTTTTCCCTCTCCCCTTTCATGTTTCATGGTTTAATCCTGCCCTGCATCCAAAGGAAATTGGTTTTATTGATTCACCTCAGATCACAAGCCATGCTGCCTGTTTAAACATGTGTGTGAGTTACATGTGGAAAGGCAGCACTCTGTGGTATGTTCAGTGTGTGTGTGTGTGTGTGATGTGTGTGATGTGTGTGGTGTGTGTGGTGTGTGTGGTGTGTGTGGTGTGTGTGTGTGTGTGTGTGTGTGTGTGTGTGTGTGTGTGTGTGTGGTGTGTGGTGTGTGTGGTGTGTGTGGTGTGTGTGGTGTGTGTGGTGTGTGTGTGTGTGTGTGTGTGTGTGTGTGTGTGAGTCTTCGATCCACCCATGCAGGTTCTCTTTTCCATCCTACAGTGTGTGACAAGTCAGATAAGACCTTGTGCTCTGATACCAAATCCACCTGCCAGCCGAGGGACTAATGAAATTACCTCCTTGCAGTTTATTTTTGTGTGTGTGTGTGTGTGTGAGGGAAGCAGTGTAGCTTCCACAGCCGTCCACTTTTACTCCCACGTAGTGGAATGCCTCTTTTAATTGTATTTTCTTTGCAATCCGCTCTCATGTGTATTCCTCAGCCACATACATCCTAAATCTCTCTTTTCCTCTCCATTCCCATTTCTATTTCCCCTTCTCTCCCCACAAATCTTATTTTTCTGCCTCTTCTCTTTTACCTCTTCTCTCTCTCTGCCGCCCCTCGTTGCTCTTTCTGCAGGTTTACCATCTGCCACAAGACAGAGGTGGTGAAGAATACATTAAACCCAGTGTGGCAGGCCTTTAAGATCCCTGTCCGGGCTCTTTGCAACGGTGATTATGACAGGTAAGTGTGATTCCTTTTGTCGATACTAGACAATATGGCAACCTATATTAAATACAACAGCCCTCTGAATCAGTTATTTCTATATCAAACATATTGAAAATGTCATGCAAGCTAATATGTTACTGCAGTGTCCAATAGCCTCCTCAGGCTACTCTTACATCCAGCTAGCTGTGACTCACCAAAGCGGTTTATCTCTTGGCATGTATTGCAGACGCACACAATAATATGATAATACGGGTTAATTAAAGGTTCTCTATACAACATTCAGAAAATGAATATAGCAGCAAACAGCAATTAGCTAAGTAAAGATACAATAGAGTAATGGTGACCTGAGCAGAGAATGAAGTCACACTGTGTGCTTTGTTTTTTGGTTGTCAGGACAGCTGCACCAGTATGTTAGTGCATGTTGGTGCATGTGTCTGGGAGTCGTGAGCTAACACAGTAGTGCTGTACAGGAAAGTAAAAAAAATATAGTGCCTCTATAGGAGTTTTCCAAAAACACTCAGTTTGAGACTTAGTGCAAAACTTGGCCAACAAAAGCAGAAATAAGTGATGCCTCTTGCGACTAATAGACAAGCTTTGTGAAGTTCTGGTAACGCCAGGCGCCACAATGGACAGTGTTGGAGTCAGGCGGGTTTCTGGTGGATTTACGAAATAGAGGATGAAGTTGTTGGAGGATAAAGCTACAAATGGCTATCAGGACTGTGCCTATTCCACTTCCACACGCCCCCACCTGACCACTGAAGAGTGTGTAGCCATTGGCCACCATCAGAGCCATATTCCAAAAAAGATCGATTGATTGTGGCTGAAAAATGGAATTTCAATAAAAAGTGAATAAATGTTTTTGTCAAGTTAATACTTGAATACATTTCAATGGAAGTATGATTTCCTCTCCTTCTACACAGCAAAACAGTGGTTTCCCTTCTGAACTGCAGTCTGATCTAGATGATGCCTTCAGGGGTATACTTCACAAGCTTTTTGGCAGATTAGTAACATTATTTTATGGAGATCTAGTTAATATTCATATTCACTCATTTAAAGAAAAAAGGCTAGACTGCTTTAATCCTCTTGTCATACGACAGTAACAAGAACAAAGAATCAAAAAGCAAAAGTATTCTTCAGTCGCGTTAGTTACATTCCTCTGCAATAATTTTGCTACGACAACAAGTGTCACACACAGTCTCTCTCTCTATTTGCTTTAATTAGGTCTATCGTAATCCCTCTTTCACCACCTTAACATGAATGTGATTGTGTTGCTGTTTTACGGGTCTTAAGAAAGCATGTTTTCTGCTTTCTTAAGACCCGTAAAGCAGCAACACAATCACGTATCACAGCAGAGGAAGCCGTGTTAACATCTAATTCGAAAAAAATTGCAGCAATATGCATTTGACTGGAGGCAGGAATTCATAATTTAGCTCTGTGAAACGTCTCGCAAGTGTGGAGACATTAAGGAAGGATTTTACTCTACACAGACAGGAAACCATGGCAGCTCTCGGTGCTAGAATATGACTTGAAATGAACCATTGATGTGGGCTCAGGGTAACATGAATTCTGTCTGACTGACAATCAGGAGAAAAATATTTCTTAAATAATTCCCAAAAAGTATGTTTCCTCGAAAGCTTTGACTGTAATTACTGGGAAAACATTCATTCAGTATTCACTTCTTATTGGAAACATACATCATAATAATAATTCATATCATTTGATTTTCATGCTTTCCTGCTGAATTCTGCCTGTTCAGCCGACTCGGACCAAAAGGTCTCAAGGTTACATCAGCAATTAATTGGAATAAATTCAAAAGTGTACCATCCGAGCGCTTTCTCTGCATTCCCTTTAATTAGATCCAAATGACACCGTTCTTTCCTGGAAATGTCTTAGAAGTCATTTGAAAATTCTGCATAGACAATGGACCTGTAAAAAATGATACTTAATACATTTTCGCTCCTTCTGTTTGATTACAAACTGTGGTTACGGCTCTTTAAATGATCCTGCATTGCCCGTCTTTTTGTAGTTCGACAGGGTTTACTTCACATCTCAGCAGAAGCGGAAGTTGGAGTTTGAAGTGTTGCTTTGAATGTTTGTGTCCATCTCCTGTGTCAATAGCAGCTGTGGAGTGAAAAAGGCACACAGGAGCAGACGGTAGGGTTTGGGTTAGAATAGCTCGCAGACAGCAGCATTGATCTGAAGTTTGGTCCAAAAAGCTTATTAGGGGAGTTGAGTCACACCATGTCTTATCAATGGGGAACTCGGGGAACTCACAGTGGACTGCACATACAACACACACACACACACACACTCACACATTGAGTCAGTCTCTCTGCAGCCTGGGAGAGGAGATAAGGGTGAGCTCAAGCTGGCAAACAATAGAAAACTGTGTCTGTCTGCTCACAGGTAATCTGATGAGCTTGTACACACACACACACGCGCGCGCGCACACACACACGCTCACACGCACACGCGCGCGCACGCTCACACTCACTCACACATGCAGTGAGATCATAAGATTAAAGAGTGAAATCATTGTCAATTTCCTGTCACATCATCAAAGCTCAGAGTGACGGGATGTTTCCTGCTGAGATGTGGCATAACACTGACTTAATGCCGCTCACGTCCCCATAAACACACACATGTACACACACATTTGCATTCAAACAGCTCTACAAATAGTGCTTTCTCTTGAGGAGGACGTGTTGCGCCAACCAGGAGATGCATTTATCCCCAGAGTGCCTATCACCATCAGCCAGCTCATTCCCATTCCTCACCCTCATCGCCGCCTTTCCCCCTAATGCGTGTGCCTGGCTCTCTAGGCAGATCTAAGGCCCATTAATGGTGGTTTGTATTTCAATTTCTTCTCATATCGAAAGATGAGCATGAAGGATGGATGAAGAAGTGCAGTTTGGGCTCAGGTTTAGAATTGGATACCTCTTGTTTTAGAAACCTGTCTAGCTCTAAAGCTCTGAAGCAGTTACAGTAAGCCCAGAGGAAAGTCATATGTATATGTCCGATCACAAAGTTTTACACTGTAATACATGACACTTTTCCAAACTTGATCCATCCCCTGTCATCAAAGAGACAAACTTAATCGACCGAGAAAGGACTACATAATCTTGTCACTCTGACTACATTTATTTTCTGTCAGATTTCACACCATCTTCTCTTGCTTCCTTCATTCCCTCCAGCAGAGTGCCTTTTGCTCTGCCTGTTTTAATGCAGCCTCTGTTCTATTATCGTCTTGCCTCACTCCTCTCCTTCTCTATGTATGGCTCTCCTGCCTTTGTCAGTGAGAAATGACCCCTCTTGCTGAAGACAGAGGTAGATGGAGTGATAGCACAGAATATCTGCCTCTTGCAGACTATTTATTTTTTTCCATTTCCTTGCAAGCTACAATGGGATGCAGAAATAGATGTATTTGGAGATGAGGAGAGCGCATTACTGGAGGCTAATACAGTGACAGGCAGACAGTGTGTAGGAATAAAGATAAGCTGCAGAATGGATCTGCTTCTCCTAATGGCTCCATGACAACAACGACAAAAGAAGTGTTGAGGCAACATCTATGTATATTTTTTAATTCCACAGGTATAGAAAAAAGCTTTGTCGCACTTTGAATATGATTATACAAAATCATTTTAGTGGAAAAAGTTGATCAAACTAGCCTTTTCTTTTATTGTAAATGTCCAGCAGCATCACCTTTTAAATATGCTGCACGTTACAACTAAACAATACCTGAAGAAATATAAAAACTAGATGTGTCAGAAAAAAATCTGTTTATTATAATCTGATGCTAAATCTTGTGCCTCTCCCAACAGAACAATCAAGGTCGAGGTGTACGACTGGGACAGAGATGGCAGGTAATTCCTCTCTTTTATTTGTCCACCTGCATTGTTATTTCATCATGTAAGCCGTTAAATCACACCATGACACACATATCAAAGTACCTTCAGAGCTGATAACTACTCTACCGATGTTGTTTGTGTTACATTTTCAGTGGGTTCCACATCTTGGCTGTTTGCTGCTTTAACACAGACATAAAAGCTTTAGGCTGAGTAATTTAACAAACGTGAAGTCTCTAAACTCACAAGACAAACAAAGCGTACACTAAGAAGAAAGTTAATGTGCCAAAATACGATCTAAAGTGAGACTTTTTTGCTAACAATCCTCTGTACACAAGTATCAATACTGAAAACAAGACTCGTAATAAAAAGATTGCCACTGTGATATCTTCCCAGAACAGTTCAGACTTTCCTTATTGTATTTTATTTCACGGTTTTGTTGAATCCTCGATTCTGATTGGTCAATTGTGGCCATTGCTATGGATGCAGTTCCGATAGCAATGAAATCTTTATTTAAATCAGTAAAATAGTTTTTGAATTATTTGAGTTATTCCTTTAATATGAAGCTGTGTAATAAGCGGGACAATGTACATTGAGCGGCGGTCATTACTGGAGGATGATTTAAGAGGGTTCATGAGTCCTGCACCATCCTGTCGGGGTTCGTTTTGCAATAATGATCAGCTGACGGTAGATTATCGCTGACATAAACCTCTGAGCATCGCTGTGCACCTGATGCGCCCTCAGACTCGTGGATCCATCGCTCCAACCCGACCCACTGATTTACAGATTTACATTGTGTTGGTACCAACCCTACATTTATTTTAATACAGGACTGTTTGCAGTCTGAACGCCTACATAGTTTAACAACAAAAATAACAATTATTAAAACAAAAGAACAGTCAGGTGACACTTTATAGTTCTCAACACCCGCTCTATTTGTTTTAATGTTTAATTTTTATAGTGTCACTGTGAGGATAACAGGTTGTTGTACAGATAGAAATTATAACCTCAATTCCTGTAAACACTGTTAAATACGCAGCAAAACATTTCCTTATTACTTTTTTTTATCTTGATTCCATTAACATTCAGCAGCTGTTAGCTTCCTGTGTACGGCTAATCCACTCCAAGCCACATATAATTAACACCAGTCTATGTTCCCAGTAGGTAAGCGAGCTGGGCGCAGGATCGTCACAGATTCTCTTCTTAATGATCAGTCTGGATTCTGGCTGCTGACAGTCAGACAGAAAGAAAGAGGAGTGACATTTGTCAAGCTGTAGTTTAACAGGGAGTTATTTCTCTATTCTTTATACTGTGCGATGTATTCAGTGTCGCTCTCGGTCTAATGAAGGGAACTCAGTGACATTTTGGTGCAACGCTTTTCAACAACTTTTAACAAGCTGTTTGGGTGAACAGAGCTTCAGTGTTTGGTTTAACTATTGTCCTTGTACATGAAAGTGTTTGGTGTCGTCTTTTCACATGAGTTGCTTTAACACTTGCTAACAACAAACTTCATTATTTTTGCTCTCACTTTAAGTTGCATAAGTTGTCTTTTCTGGGTCATGAGGCACTTCATGACCCAGTTGAGGGAACTTATGACGGCACTTACAGGACAAAAGGCCAACGTTTTCTCTGAGATTTGGCCTCTGTTGTGTCTCGTGTTTTTAACTGACGTGGGGATTGTCACTACACTGTGGGCTCTATGTGCTGTCATAAATAATAAACTGGACTGTATTTTTAATATATTCCCTTTGTTCTTGTTTTGTGTCTTCCTCACTTCTCTCTGTAGTCATGACTTTATTGGAGAGTTCAGCACCAGCTACAGAGAACTGTCCAGAGGCCAGAGCCAGTTCAACGTCTATGAGGTGGGTTTGTGTCTGTGTGTGAGCTTGTATTTACATTCATCTGTAACTTTTCAGTCAGAGTAAAACTGAACAGAAAATGTGTCCATCCCATTTGTTGGAGAAAATAATGTGAAAAACTAAAATCTGTATGGTTGCATAGCTCCAGGGGATAGTTGGACAATATGTTTGGGATCTGGGTGAACTGACCTTTTAAGATAACACCCATGTCCTCATAGAGTTACTATGCAAGGCAGGATGGGATGAAACGTATGGAAACGTATCAATTTGGTTAATTCTGAGACTTAAAAAGTTTGGAAAACATGCTAAAATGTGTAGAAAACTAAAAATTCAAAATATAACATTGGTAATTATTAATGTAATTATTATGATGATAGATTTAGTTAATGCCAACCAAAATCTCAAAATCCACTCAAGAAGATAAAGTTTTTAAGTATAACCAACAATTTGGAAACAAACAGGGACCGTTTTTATCCTACTGTTCTTTTCTCTCATGCACACAACACAAAGAAACACACACACTCACACTGACAGTTATGATGGATCACTGGCTTATCTTCTCCCGGGAAGAGCCAACACGTCTTGATTAGCAGAGTACCACACAGAGAGGAGAGCACGCAGGGAACTGTCATTTTAAACAGCTGCTGTTTGCCTATTAGCGCCCAGACGTGCACACGCACAAAGGTGCACACAGGGGGCGTGTCAACAGCTATAAGAGGAACGGCACACAGACACAGTCATTTTATGATTCTTCTTCCTGTTTGTTGACCCTGGTTTATCCTCAACCTAAAGCAGGCAAGCAGAGAGAGTGTGTGTGCGTGTGCGTGTGCGTGTGTGTATTTTGTGTTACAACCACAGTTCAATCATTGCACCTCACCTCCAGAGGCAAACGCGTCCTTGTGTGCACCTATTGCAATGTGAACCAAGGAGAAATGCATAAATCCACGCATTTGTATGTTGTTTCCCTGAGGTGCTCTCTGTCTGTTTAACCTTGGCCCACTTTAATTAGACTATAAAGGTCTGATTTAAAAGCTCCCATGCAGCATCTAGCATTCAAAAGGAGTTCCACATTTGTGCCTGGCTGGTCCCCGTATCACAGGAGCAATTGTATGTTTTAATGAGCTCGGGACGCAACATAAGAGAAGAAATGAGTGGAGGCCCACGGCTAAAAAGTGTCTCTTTTCTGATCTGTTCACTACATCAACAGCATCTCAAAGCAATAAGTTAAGCTGGTTTAGATGCACAGGGGCCTCGTTCTCATGAATCACATCATCACACAAGCATGTCAGTCAGTGATGTCGGTCCAAAACTTTGCTCTCAGGAATTAATGAGAGGAATCAAAATGCCAGCTCCTTTAAGTGGATGTAATCACTATTTTAAATGAATTTCTGATATTAACAATGGATCCTGTGTTTACTCTTGAGTGAAAGGTGTCACTTGTAGTGACAAAACCACAGAGAAGAGTTTATAATGATACCCCAAATCTGTAGACAGGTTCTCAAACCTAATGTAACACAAATTAACTGAATGAATGAATAAATGTTAAAATCACTGTCTTTTTTAGGTGGTAAATCAAAAGAAGAAAGGGAAGAAGAAAAAATACCTCAACTCTGGAACGGTGAGGAACTATCCATCAAAGTGAATTGTTCTTTTGCCTGGCACATAGAGTGCAAGGGCCCCATTAGTCTTATTTATCGGTTCATTTTACTTTTTATGTTTTCTGTGTTTAATACCTGTGTTATTCATTTTATTTCTTTTTCTTATGAAGCACTTTGAGCTGCATTTTGTATATGAATCATTATTAGTATCAGTAGTAGTAGTACTGATTTAAAATGCAGTACTATAGTACAGGAGATCCAGATGGGTACCTGTTTAAAACTACGTAGTGTTTCATTTTGTAACTGAACCAGTCGCTTTACTTAAAAGTCATTAACACTGACACAAGGCTGACTGTGGCCGAATCACTCACAGGTAACGCTGCTGTCATTCCTCGTGGACATTGAAGTCACCTTCCTGGACTACATCAAAGGAGGGTAAGTGAATGGCCGCGCATTCATTGAACACACACTGAGAGCTGGGGGTTGTAGTCCTGTAATGAGCGGTGACATGCTGAGTGTGCGGTTCCCTGTCTCGATAATAACCCCATCGTGGCTCAGTGTCTGCAGTATGCCAAAGATAATGATCCCTCAGTGTGAGTGAATCAGATGGGAAAGTGTACATTTGCATGTGAGAAAGGTGGAGAGAGAGACTGACAGATGGGCCTGGGACCTGAAGTCAGACTCTAAAGTGTGTGTGTTTGTGGCCTTGTGTGTTACCTTGTATTGTGTTTCAGCACCAGCCCATGCCATATGCCATCATCTGGGCTTGTATGTGTGTCTATGTACACGTGCTTGTGCACGTATGTTGCTCAGGAGGGTTGACCGTGTGCAACCAGGCATGGAGCGAATGCTCGCCTACAACTCTGCCTTCATTAGACTCACAGAGGGGGACACTGTCAAGGGAGGAAAAGGGTGTGTATGTGTATACATGCAACTTAAAGGGGGGAAAAAATCTCCATTTTAGTCCATGTTTTTCTCTCTTCCTGCTGCCCGTGTAGCTGTGTTTTTTTTGGAAAGTAAAAAGTTTCTGCCTGGTTTTGAGGAAAAGAATCTCCTCTGAAAGTAGAATCTTGTTCCATCTATGACAATCGATCTATTTTCATTCTTTCGCTTGTTTTTGTTTTTTCCAACTTGCTCATTTCCGGAGGATCTCAAAAGAGCAGTCTAGAGCAGAAGGCTAAAAAGCGGCCAAAATGTCTTGAGCCAGTGAGAGGATTATTTAAGAAGCCAACACTTGCTTTTCTTTGAACCTGAAATGATTTAAAGGACTTTGCCTATAAGAGCCTGAGTCTGAGCCTGAGATATACTGGTTAGTTGCATGTTGATGCTGTTGTTGTCGGCACTACAAAGCTTTTGCAGATAATTAAAAATCTCCCTTCACAGGAAAATGTTTTGACCCTCAAACACCATCTCCGGTTTTAGACCTTCACATACTTTAAAGCAGCCTTCATCAGTATGTTTACACTAACAATACAGAGGGACTACTGCTGTATCTCTTTGAGAGGAACACACAGAAAATATCCACCAGATGTTGCACTTCCCCTGAGCTTCTTTCCACACATTGTTTTGGTTTTCCAGCCTGCAACTTTACTGTTGTGGTTCACTCTCACGCCTCTCATAGCATCACAATTAGCCACAGCAGGCAAACACACACACACACACACACACACACACACACACACACACAGAGGGATATACTTTTCTACTGAGTGTCAAAGTATGACAGTATAATGGAAGTATAAATATATCCACGACTGTGCAGTAACGTTACAGCATGTGCGAGCGCTGGCCTCAGAATGCATGTGTGTATTTTCACCCTGTGTCCCGGCATATGTTCACTCACTCTGTCGCTAACTGCTAATGGAGAATTCCCGTCTTCTCCCTTCACACAGAGCACGTTCTCAGCAGCGCCATCACTCAGAGAGCCCTCTCAGGAAGGGAGTGTTTTTTTTTTTCCTTCTTTTGGCGGTGCTTTGGGAGTGTGAGCTGGGTGCTGTTACACGCTTGTGTGGCTAAATGAAGTGCCAAGTGCTGTCTCACTGTATGAAACCTAAATGGACTGTAGTGCTCCTGTTGCACTTATTCCAATTGCATAATAGGCAGACTGTGCTCTTGTGCACAGACACACTAATGCATGGGCTCACACACCAAAAAGTCATGCTTGCACATGCAAACACACACCCTAGTAGGTACTTTCTGACCTCTGAAATCTCATATTGGACCGTCTACACAGGTATTTTGTCAGTTTGCCAGCTGTCTCCTTTAACCTGGTATTTCTTCTCTGCTCTCCTCCCTTCTTCTCTCCTCCCCACTGCTCTCTTATCCTCTGATTGACAGCTCTTTTTCCAGCTTCAACCCAATCAGCTAATTGTTCATTTGGACCTAATTAGGAGCATGATCTGCTGGCAGCATTAGCATAAATGACTGCTTTGAGAAGCCTCCCTCTCGATACAGAGCATCGCTGCTCTTATTCTTTTCACTCCCTTTGATAAAGCATTAGTACCACCCATGGATTTCAACAAAGATGCCTCTATTCACAAGTATGAGGATAAAAATGACGAATTGCCAGCTATATCTTTCATTTTGAGCCGTGCCTTTGAAGGCAGCCTTGTCACTCATAGTGACAGATATTGTTTCCCCTTGTTTTGGTTTGTGAATTGAGCATTGAAACCAGAATAGAAGCAGGAGGGAACTCTGCTTGTATTGAAATCATTCTGAGAGGTTATCATTAGAAAGAGGAGCAGACGCTCAGAATCAAGACAAAGATTTGTAAAAAAAAATCAAATCTTTCAAAGGATCCCTGACGTTTTACTTTGTGTATTATATTTAGCAAATTAACAAGCACTGCCAATATCAACTTTTACGCTAATTTGACTACCTCTCCTCTCCTCTCCTCTCCTCTCCTCTCCTCTCCTCTCCTCTCCTCTCCTCTCGCCAGATGGACACTGTCCAACCAGCAACATCTGTTTGCATATCATCAGGAGAGGTCACATCACACAACCTCTGATGCCGTTTTTAGGCCACTCAGTGCACTCATGCACAAGCTTCCCTCTGGCACTTGAATTTAAGAGGAGAGGAGACTTCTTGTGAACATTTTTGTCTTAAATAGAACATTTTCACTTTTAAGATAAACACTTCCCATATGATGTACACGGCCTGTTGAGACTGGCTCTCAGGACTATAGACCAAACCTGCACTTATTATTATATTTTATAAAACGTCATGAATAGGATAGAAGATGCAAGTTCACATGTGTTTGGATTACATGTATGTCAAGCTTGTATGCATTCATTTCCCATTAAGCAAAACTGTTTCTTTGACATGTCTAATAATTGTTTTATGACCTTGTGTGAAGCTGAGCGCAACGATACTTTGATAAATGAAGGTTTCCCTCCATCCAAGTGGATAATGACCAAACACGGGGGCCAGATGTTGCTTATCGGGACATCTACACATATTTGACAGAAGCAGCAGATGACTGTAAATAACCAACCTGTTAATGTCCATTTGTTGTCCATTTTGTTTACATGTATTTGAGCTCGGCGAGGCTTAGATTTAGTTGGAGACATCGCTCTGCTGCTCTGTACTCCAACTGCCTCCCACTGAAGTCAGTCTTCCATCACTAGTAACTGTCTCCAGCAGCATTTAGCTATTTAGTGCAGTGGACATTCATATGTGGTACATTCCTGAAATCACGGGGGGGGAAAGAGTTTAATCACAGAATCTTCTGCTAATCTTAACTCACAGTACTCACTCATTTCACTCATTGTGTGAAAGTGCTTTCTTTGCCCCAGAACCGGGCTTGGCCATGGCGCTTGATGGCGAGATGCGGTCTGGTCTATAATTTAGGTTTTCAGTATATTCCCTAAGTGCTGGTATCACTAATGCAGAGTATACAGAATAGTTTGAAAGACAGCTTTGACAGCTTTTGCTTGCCTTGCTGCAGTGATGTACAGGTGAAGCACAGCTCACTTCTGTCCCCACCAATCAGTTTATGGTGGTTGTGGTCAGAAGTGAAACAGGCCTCAAACCTTTGGCCAGAGAGGACAGGCTGGTGTTAAGTTACTGTTCAAATAGGAGGGAAAGATTATACGGTAGGTGTCTCAGATTAAAAAAACAGTACAGTTACATATATGATATATGGTATGGTATATTAATGTCCAAGCAGTATAGTATATTTTCTTGTGTGGGTTCGACTGTATTTCTGCCTCTGACTTTAGTCTTGGTATCTGCTTTATGTCCTCTTTGTGTATAAATACATATTTGGTGATGGGTGCCACCTCAAAACATGTATGTCATTTTGTAGATAAAGTTGGGCTTACTGATATTTATCATGTTCCCTCTTGCACGGGTGAAAGTTGCCTTGCTGCTGGAGCACGTCACCACATATGTAGAAGAGATAATCTTTTTACAGTTCAGAAATGAGATCCTCTGAAGATTTAGGAGAGACGTTTAGCACCCAGCCCATTCAGTGTAGGAAAGCTTATTTCAATGTTGTGCGCATACTCCTCATCAGTCCACCCCCTTCTGTGCAGTATTTTGTCATATTGGTTCCTAGCTGAGTCACTGCGGGCTTTAACAGCAGGGGACGATCAGTGACTGACAGAAAACCAGCTGGTAAAGTGGCATTCCCCCTTCACCCCTAAGACATTATTATACACTGTACATACAACGTACACACTATTTAAAATTAGCTTTTAACAGAGCCTTTACTGTATGTGTAACATATTGTGCGCTGTGCTCTTGTCCACACATTCAAATACACAGATGGACGCACAGAGAAACACACACGTGTTCAGTATGCTGTGTAAGACACCAGGAAGTAGACTGCGTAGTAAATGACCGAGCCTCATCAGTGTGCTGCTAAAGCAGGGCACTCAGCCAGACATTACTCACTGGAGCTGCCAAGCAGTACTGCTGATAGAGGGTGTGCCTCCTCTCAGGGAGCCAATAAAAACACCCATCATGACACAGGATTGTTTCCTTGTACCT
This sequence comes from Pempheris klunzingeri, assembly GCF_042242105.1. Lineage (NCBI taxonomy): Eukaryota > Metazoa > Chordata > Actinopteri > Acropomatiformes > Pempheridae > Pempheris > Pempheris klunzingeri. The sequence continues at coordinate 4,010,081 of NC_092033.1, forward strand.
TCAGGAAACAGAACAATATGGTTGGGTATTTAAGGTAGGCTAAGCTCACATCTCACCTCCCTCTGCTGAAGCCCACCTAAGTGATGCTGTGGTTAAGGCTTCTGCCTCTGAAAGCCCCTTATCGTACCTGCCAGGACATTTTTGCTGCCTTCCTGGTTTGAACCTGTTCTGCAGTGATGGTTTGCCTTAAATCTCAGCTTGCTGCTCAGGTGATTTTGTTACAGAAATACTACACTTAACAAAAAATACATTCAAATATGATATCATGTATTTATTTAGTCAGATCAGGGCTTGTTTTGTTGCCTTCATTTTGTTGTCTCTCTTGTTTTAGCATTCCTTCATTGTGCTCAAGTTGTTGGAAGAGTGTTTCATGTCATGTTTGTGTTTTGCTCTGCTTCGTGCCATCTGACACCCACAGACAGAGATGGATGTCATACCGTGGAAACAAATATGTTGCCTTACTACCTTTATTGCCCAGCTGGTGTTTTTATTATGATATATGTTATTTTCTTCACAGGCGTCCAAAAAGACGTAACGTCTAATGTTGTTTCCACACAGATGACAAAAAAGGCAAACAAATAAATAAATCAACACTGACACAACAATAGTAGGTGCAAATGAAGTAAAAATTGTAAAAGGTGGAAGTTGAAAATTTTAAAAAACATACATAAATACATCCTCCATACAAAAACAAAACTATGATAATAATAATGATATATTCACATACATATACCCTATAACCATAGATACAGCCTCTTTGTATTTTGTTTGGATTCATTTCCAAGAGGGAAATGGATTTGCAGTGTGGCCTCAAAACACAAACCAAAAAACATTTTAAAAAAAGTAACAGTAAGTAAAACTACAAAGCATCATCCTGAAGTGCTTCAAGGACAAAACAAACAATCTAAGAAACTAATGTTAGGGTCCATTACAGCACAAAACATCCTACTGCGTAGCACTAACTATAGCTGCTGTGAGTATTAAGAGCTGTGTGTTAATTACAGCTTGCGCTTAAAAACCATGATTAATTGGCTTTTAATGTGATCGACCATGAACTGAAATAATCACTTGGGTCCGTCCAGATGTTTGTAGAGTAATTTAATGGTGGTAATAAATGTTCATGGGAGTATAATCTAGTGTGCGGACTCTATTTTTCCGTCCATCACATGTACATCTGTCCAGCTCCAAGGCTTCATTCATGTGGATGAGCAAGTTTTTACACATTAAGCATCCCATGGTCATTGTTTTTATTCCTTTCCATGCCACTCTGGAGAAGCAAAAGTATTCTCCACTTTGATTTTTATCTGCTTTTATCTGTCACAGTTCACACTTTTCAATAATCATTTGATTTTTTTTATTTTGTAATTTCTAATAATGCCATTTGTATATATTTAGGGCAATAATAGGGACAGATTGTCTTGTCTTTTGTCTGTGTTGTCTTGTGACAATGTAACGATGGTGAATTTTAGAATCTCAGAGCACAAAGTGATCACAGTTAAACTGCAGAGGATTGATGATATTGATTAGTACCAGACACTCAACAATTGCAACCCACTTTTGAAAAGTATTCAGCCAATATTGCTGTTTTAGAATCCTGTATCTTGTCGCCAATTCCTGCTTTTGTCCTAGTTTCTCCTCGACACTACTTTATGTTTGTGACTTTGTTGTTTTCTCGTGCTGACGTTGCAGAGTGACGTCATTACTCTCCTGCAACTCATCTCTTTTCTCTTCAATCGTTTCCTGTTGTCCGTCCCCCCGTCCTCCTTGTTTCTCCGGCTGCCCCTTCACACTAACACAATTTGAGGTCCTCCCTCAAACTTTCTGCGTGTGCGTGACAGAGAGAGAGAGAGAGACTGGGTGGCCGAGAAAGAGGGCATGCATAATTTAGGCTGCCAGGCTGAAGTTTGTCTGTGCCAGCGCAGGGAACTGGACCAGAATTCACTCAGATCTCATCTGTCTGCTGCCTTGTCCTTGCAGCTGTCCCTTAAAAAAGCTCATTCACTTGTTTTTTTCTTGCTGGTTTTCATTATGTTCAGGAAATGATTTACTTTAGCAAAACTACACTGGTGTGTGAAAACATTTTAGCAACTTTTTCAAGCTTTTTGTTTTTGCTGACAATGATTCAGGACATGATGTGGTGCTGTTTGAAACATTTACTGTATATCCCTCAACAGGGTGGAGAGATTTGTTCTGTAATAGTGGCACCTGACAATTCTTCTGTCATCTGACTGATGACCAAAACTGACGTTAATGCCTGGGCTCAACAAATGCAGAGTTGACAATAGTTCTGCTGAATATTGTTTGGGAGCACAGAGTGTGTGTTTGGGCTCTGTTCCCACTCTGTTTGTTCCTCCTGTAATACCTGCATGCTAACAGGAGGGAGCAGCTCCACACTCCAGGCCTTCTGGGTTTCCTGTATTTTGTAAACAAGCATGTAGGCTGGTGATCTCTTGAACTTTTTCCTGCCGCCGTCCCTCCCTCTCGTTCTGTCCCCTCTGGATGGCACAGCGGCCGCGCTCCTCGTGGCCCGCCGAGGTGGCAAAGACGATGAGCTAGTGGCTGTTTGACACTATCTGAATACACGAGATGTGTGTGAGGTAGACCGGGAGGCTTGTGTGTGTGCTTGTGTTTGTAGCAGCGAGTTAGGGATTGGTGTGAAAGAGCAGTGACAGGCCGACAGAGCTCTTAACCACATCCTGTTCCTGCAGGTTAACGAGTTGGGAAATGTTTTAATGGAGGGAGATGTTCCATCCTCTCATGCTGGTGCCTTGGTGTCTTTGATCTCTGATCCTGATCTCTCTCTACAGGCTGCTTCATTGGAAATAATCAAAATGTGAACTATATAAAGGCAGAGAATGCATTATCTAATCTGATATCCACATTCACTAGCATAGCGACTTTCGAGCTGTTAGCCATGCTAGCGGTGGGGCTCTAGGGATGTTAAAGTCGAGTGTGTGTGTGTGTGTGTGTGCCTGAGTGAGAGAGACAGAGACACACGGGGGGGAAAATCATTGTTGATTAATGAATCATCTCTCTGCTTTTGTCTTCTCAGGACCCAGATTAACTTCACCGTTGCCATTGATTTCACAGCTTCCAACGGTGAGCCACCCACTAAACACACACACACACACATTTTGACTGTACACACACCCTCAAAGACCCACATAAAGACGCAGAGTGCGCTGAATGCCGAGGGAGCGTTTATTCAAATATATGCAGATGGGGAATCAAGTGTTTCCTAATAGCCCTCTCCATCACACCTGGCAGCTAAAGCTGAGTGCAGTAACTATGATGGCTGTGATTAAGGACGGTGTTATCCACCTACCCTTGAGCTCACTCCGAGCAGGACAGGCGGCCGCGACAGAGCCGAATCCTATGTGTTAATGTCTGAGGTTGATGTGTACTTGATCTTGTCTGGCTCTCAGTGCACTCTCAATTGAGAATGATGGCGAGGAGAGTTTTGCAGAGAGTTTATTAAAACACAGCATGAAAAGTGATATTAAAAGTCACATCAAGGGAAAAGCTTCATATTGATATTACAATAACATAATTAGCACCAGTTCATCAGTGATGTAATGCATGATTCTGCTGTCATAACAGAGCCACTAGAAAAGTATTTGTTTATCGAGCACCGGCTGCTATTTTGAACCTCTTAACAACAAGTATTGGAAAAACATCACTTGTTCACAAGTTGAAGTGGCTTTGAAATACCCCCCCCCCCCCCCCCCCCCGTTATGTCTCATTATTCATGTTAGAATGTGAAAAGAACGTTGTAGTACTGGATTATGGAGTTAGACCATAAATTAGGCCATTGATTTTCTTTTACCGGGGCTAAAATAGTGGCTTGATGATGCACTGGAGCCTCCTTAGCTTGATTCCTCCCACAGCACAATGTAAAAGAGCGCCCCTCCAGGAGGGCAGCAAACAGTTTAGCCTTTCCACCACAGTCAACCTGGCCTCTATATCCAGACAGTCTGTTCAAGAGAGAGGAGCCTAAAGCTAGAGCAGCTGATTATTGCATTAATACAATAATTAGTTAATGATTTAAAAGTGTAATTTCATATATTTGTCATGCAAATACTCAGCAGTTCACAGATCACATTTTTTTTAACCAGAAATAAGACATGTTGTCACAAAACTATTTGAGAAGAGGCAGTTTGTGTTTTGATCAAATCACTTAAACTCCAACAGTTGAAATGTCCAAAGTTCATGTTTGATTGTCCACACTGTAACCATAGCACCTTCAAGATTAATCATTTAGTCATCCAATACATTTTATTGACTACAGACAGATAAAATGGAATTTTGTTGGCTGTGGTTGGGTCAGATGTAAATAACCTGAGGCAATAACAAAGACTCTTAAATTAAGGCAAAGTCACCTTGATGCCATGACCATCTTGCTTCTGCCTTTTTCTAAGCACATTATCCCCTGACCGTGTGTGTGTGTGTTTTCCCTTGTGTGTCACAAACAGGAAACCCAGCCCAGCCCACCTCGCTCCACTACATGAGTCCCTACCAGCTGAATACCTACGCCATGGCCCTGAAGGCAGTAGGAGAAATCATCCAGGACTACGACAGCGATAAGATGTTTCCCGCTCTGGGATTTGGAGCCAAGCTGCCCCCTGATGGACGGGTCTCCCACGAGTTTGCTTTGGTACGAACAAGAAGGGATGGGACCACGATGGGAGGCGGGGAGGAAAGGAAGAGAGTAAAACACGGAGATGTTCCCTGCGTCTGGTTTTTAAACCATCCATTTGCTTTCATTGGTGACTTAAACTCAAACTGAAACACTCGCTAATCAAAAGTGGCAACATCTTGAACTCATCCTCTTATTATTATTAATGAAAACTAGTTTTAATGTCAGTCCAGCACAACTGAACAGCAATTTCAACACGAGAGCACAATATCAGTTCAATAGTACATCCCAATAGAACGATGCTGTAAGTCATTTCACCTTTGTGGAGAACAAAGTTATGTCTCTGAAAAGGCTTCTTTGACTACTGTTGGACTGTTTACCTCAGAGTAAATCTCATAGCTGAAGAGTTTTTTACGAGGTTACTTTTATGTCTTTACCGTCTTTACCATGCAGTCCAAAAGTTTTGAATCCAAAAGTTTATCTTGTTGTTGAGCTGAATCTTGTGGGCAGGACCTGCTGAGACACGTCTCTATTGGCCATCGATCTGAGTGACAGCTTGACAACATCCACTGCGTTCTGTTGTCTTCATGTATTTCAAAGCTCCCTCCCTCGTTTACCAGCAGTGGATGTTATCAAGCTGTCGCTCAGATCAGCTGGCCAATAGAGACGTGTCTTACATCTTTCAACCACTCAGGAGATTCAGCTCAGCAACAAGCAAAACGTTTGAAATAAAAACTTCTTGTTTAGCAAACAAAACTTTTGAATCTTTTTTAATACATTTTTGATCTCAAATTCATTTTACTCATAGTAAAACTTTTTTTTTCATTAGTTTTGTTCTCAGACTTCTTGTGTTTAATAGGATAAAATACATTTTAAACACTAAATAACAAAATAACAGAACACACTCACTGATGAAAAATGGTTGCATTTGTTTGCATCTACATCAGATTTACAGTTCAGCTTTGACTTTTTAATACTGATATTTATTTTATTCATATACACTTATTGAAGTGTATGCTCCTGCTGAATTTCCTGATCTCGACGGACCAAAGACCTGACAAGTGACCCAAAAATGCCTGAGTGAACTCACTCTCTGTGCACTCTGATATGCGTGCATATAAAAAGTAATTTGAGTTTTCATTTTATTTCTTTTTTCAAGGCAAAACACTGGAATATGTCAGTCATCCTTAAATCTGTTTGCTCCATCTGTTTCTCCTCAGTGCATCTGAAATGAATCATGCAGGTTTTCTCCTCTCCCCTTCATAATGTAGAACGGGAATCCTCAGAACCCGTACTGTGCAGGTATCGACGGTGTGATGGAGGCCTACTACCAGAGTCTGAAGTCGGTTCAGCTCTACGGACCCACCAACTTCTCCCCTGTCATCAACCATGTAGCCAGGTAACTCACAGAACTTAATGGAAAAAATGGCACATAATTTTTTCCCACTCTCCTCATTTACGTCTTCTCCTGTTTCTGTTTTTCCATTTTTGCTTTTTCCAGAGTCTTGTTTTTTGTTTTTTCGCTTCTCATCATGCCACACTCTCACTGTTTTACACTTCCATATTTGCTATCACTGCTCATATAATTAATTTTTTAATCATTTGAGAATGCGTGAAAGAACACCGAGTACATTTCACTCTGCGATTGACACTCAGCATGTGTTCTCAGGTTTTCTGCAATAAGCTCTGTGCAGCGAGTGTTGCCAGGTAGCTAACAAGAGTTCAAGGAAGAGAGAAAAAAAAAGAAGCTAAAGACACAAACAGACAAACGTACCTGTCAGCTGATTACATGTTTGTTTGTGTCTCTGAGAATGTTATTTATGCTGCTGGAAAGCCATGCGCACATGTGAAATTTAAAAAAAGACATTAAAGCATTATTCATGCAAGTATGTAATTAAAGAGATGTACTCTGTGAATATGTCATTCTCCCTGAGTGGTGAAGCCTCTCATCAGCTTACCCCACATATTAGAAGATAATTTACTGAAATCTTGATTGCATAGCTGCACCTGAAGAGGCGAAAGCACTCTGAAGGGAAATGATGAAACTAGCAGTAATACAGCGGCAGCAGTTTACTTTGGTTTAAGACACCTGAATACCTTTTTTCTGACTCATGTTTTTTCCATCAAACCCCGTTAATGAACTTCCCTCTTTGCTTCCACTCCTCTCTAACATGTTGTTGTATTGAAAAAGCTAATCACCAATCTATTTCACAGTAATTATATAAAACATTTTAAAACAGTTAAACATTTGGGGAAATACTCTCACTTTCTTGTGGAGAGTTAGACAAGAAGATTGATACTACTCTCACTGTAGGCTTTTTTCTAAGTGATATGAAGCTACCACCAGGAGATGTTAGCTTAGCATAAAGACTGTAAACGGGGCAAAACTGCTAGCCTGGTTCTGTCCGAAAGAAACAATGTCTGCCTACCAGCACCAGTAAATTATTAATACTAATTAACATCTTGTTTCTTAACACCACACAAACATCACAGTGTAAAGGGTAAAGAGTTCAAATTAGGATTAAACAAATAAGATATATGAATTAGTGAGTTCTTAATGGGTGAGACAGATAGATAGATAGATAGATAGATAGATAGATAGACAGACATTTTCTTCCTTTTTGTACTGTTTATTCGATTGTCACTTTTCTGCGTACTCTAACTAACATTTCTCCTCATGAGGATCTGTATTATCTGTTACTCAAGCCCTTTTGATTAGGAACATTTGATTGTAGCAAAAACAACGTTAATGAGATGTAGTCCAGCTGAGAGAGGCTCCGGGTTTGGGAAAAATGTTTACAAGATTTAGTTTGATTCAGCTCAGTTTGATGAGTAGACTAATCAGCAGACATTCTTCATTCTACAAACTCACTTCTTTCTAAACTTTTAAAACTAAACATTGTACATGTAGCATAGATACATGCAGCATCTTCCTGCAGCTGTATTACCCATGTGTCAGCTTTGTAAGCCTGCTCACAGCATGTTACCAAGTCCAGGAGGTTGTCATCACTGTTGTTTGTCCCCATCCCCCACCTGTAATCTCCACCTCCGCCTCCTCTCCTCTGTTTGTCATATTTCAAAAACAACCTCCCGTTTCTCTTGCTTCACTCCCACATGCTGCTTAGTAACTCTTCACTTCTCTTTTTATCCCCTGCTCTTCCTCTCCTTAGTTGCTTCCTTGTCCTTCTCTATCCCTTATGTTGTGATCATCCACAGTGAGAGACACTTAAATATCAACTCTCTCCAGTTGGGAGGAGGCAGACATACACACAGATCTAACCCCCAGTCGCAGAAAGCTGAAGTGTAGCGTGAAAATACCAGTAACAGTCAGTTCACGGCTCACGTGGGAGTGAAAGGTCACACATTGCAGGAGAAAGTGAAAGCCATATTAAGCTGAGGATCTATAAAATTGATATAAAAAGATATGTACAGTGGGAACTCCTCCAGAGCAGGAGGTAAGTGGCATTTATTTAGTGAGAAAGAAATGTGTAGTGCCATATTTGCAGTCTACTAACTCTAATTTAATTTGCGAACAAGTTTTTTAATTAAAACTACACAGAATGATGTTTAATATGCTCAAGTAATGAATAACCATGGTAAACAAGAGGATGACATGAAGATAGCAGCACAGAAATAATTACATACATGGTTTTGTTTGTTTTTGTGTGTAGGTATGCAGCTTCAGTGAAGGACGGTTCCCAGTATTTTGTGCTTCTCATCATCACAGATGGCGTCATCTCAGACATGGCCCAGACCAAGGAGTCTATTGTCAACGTAAGGGCGTCCACTGTAGCCGTTCACATCTGAGCCTGCAAAACAAGAGGAGTCACTAAAAGGGGAATTCATTTCAAACAGTGCTGTCTCTTCACAGTCTCTTAGTTGGAGAAACATCACTTCCATCTATAAACAGATTTAGTAGTGATAGTATTGATGATTAGACCTGACACAACTGGGAACTGAAAGCTCACTGACCTGGAGCCATCAGGAAGTAAACAGGGTTGCTGAATAGGGGTTTAAACAGAAGCTTTGACATGCATTTTTTGCATGGTTGTGCAGGCTCAGTGTACACTGCCAGACTTATCTCATCTCAAGTGCTGTTCTCTAAAAGGCAAAAAATACAATGAATGATCAGTGACTTAAAGCAGATTTCATACAAAAATATACAATACAGATGGATAGCACAAAAAAGACGGATGCAAAAGCTGAAACATCAACAGCAAAGAAGAAGAATGAATGAAGAGAGAAATGCTGCAACTAAGACATCTGCTGATTTACTTAAAGCGTCATTTTTGTTGTTCTAGCAAAGAAAATATACATCAAAATAGACTTTTCACCAAAAAAGAAAATAATTCACCATGGGGAATTAGTAATTATGCAGTAGTATGTACTCCGTCCTAATAGATACTTTCTTAAATGCAAATGAGTTGAACTGTCATGGCCTGAGAAGTCAACACAAAATGTGTTTGTAATTTTTTTTGCTCCACAGAGCAAAAATCTGTCGTTCAATGAAAGCTTTAAAACAGCTGTGATTCTATTTCCTCGTCTGCCTGTCAGGGGATCACTGTCATCTTATAGATGTATTGACAATGGAACTACCACATGGAGAAAAGGCTCATATTGTGGCTCTTAAAAGCAGATGATGTAAAACCATGCAGGAAAACAAAGGATGGTTCATTGAAATCAGTCAGACGTTTGGTATTGACGTGTATTTTTATTCATCTCTGCTTATCCATTGTCTTTTTTTTACTCAGCGTCCGCTGTGCCGCCCTCACTTTTGACAGCATGTAATTCACCCTCCATCTGTCCTCTCCATCACTGTTAAGTCATAGCACGCTCCGGAGGGAAGCCAGAGAGCGAGGTAGAATCCAAACTAAATGAACAGTGAGCAGCAGCCATTTTAGTGAAGGCAGTGATCCATCTCAGGCCTTTGAAAGCAGAGAAGGAGAGGTTGAGAAATGTTAAGGAGAAAAGAAGGGTGAGACTGGAAGAGGAGGCGACAGGGTAGAAGGAGGTGACAGAGATGAGGGAGCTGGAAAAAAAAGAGAGCAAAGGGCAGTGGAGACGTTAAAAAGACCTTTACCGAGGGGAGCAAAAAATAATCGAGATGTTTTGATAAGACCATCTATTGCTCTGCTGCCTGAGGTCAACTCATTACTCATATACACTGAACACACACACACCGCCCTCTCTTTCTAATACACACACACACACACACAAAGACACCATTTTGAAAGCTGTCAGTGAGCTCGGGCCGTGTTGTCAATGCTCTCGTCTCTAATATTATTTGCTGTGATGTCTCGACCCACGCAGAGCTCCAGGAGGTGCTCTAGAAAACACACATCAAAGACCAAAACACATGCTTCCACATACTGTATGGCTCCATACATGCTGGCAAGACACGAGCGTGACACGGTGTGTGATTAAGACGCAGGTTGTTAATGTTGAGCTCATCTTTATCCAAGTGATGAGCCACATGGGTAGGCACACACAGGTTACTTCACCAAACATAATGGTGCCATTTATTTATTTTTGTTTTATATATCAAATGTTCATTGTTCCTCTGCTACAGGCCTCCTGTCTGCCAATGTCAATCATCATCGTGGGGGTGGGGCCTGCAGAGTTTGATGGTAAGTCAGCAAGACCTTGTGAACAATATTTCTGAGCATTAATGTATTTTGCAGACTTTCATTGGCACTCTATAGTTCTGCCGGCTTTTTTAAAGTAAGAAATGCTGTACATGTGCGTATTTTATTTGGTTTTCTTATTTTCCTCAGCCATGGTTGAGTTGGACGGCGATGAAGTCAGAATCTCATCCAGAGGAAGATACGCTGAGAGGGACATTGTTCAGGTGCCTTCATCCTTCACCACTATTCTTTTATCTTTCTCTCATGTAGATTGAGCTCAAATGACAAATTACCTCCTCCAGATCCATCATCATTACTTCCCAGGTGATAAAAGAAAATTTAAATGTGATAGTGACTTTTGAGATAAGATAAGATAACATATTCCATTATTAGTCCTACGACGGGGAATTTACTTTTAGCCGACTATACTGGAGCAAAATATTAGTAGTTAACCTTGTGTTTCCCCCTTTCTCTGTGAAATGTCCCTGTCCTCTCGTCTGCTCTGTTTAAATTTAGGAATATGCAGCTTAGATGCAAGCAAGATATGCAGCAAGAGATAATAAAGGCGTTTGAACTAGTTCTCATATCATGTCCATTGATGCTTCAGTTGTGCATATTCCCAAACAAAATTGCAATTAAATTTGCACGTTGCCACACAAAACTCTGGAGCTTTTAAAGCCTCTGGAGGTTTGGGGTTGTGCCACCCCAGGGTATTTGCCCCCTTTGCCCAGCTGATGAACCAGAATTAATAAAAACATTACAGTCATTAGAGTGCTAGCAGACTCTTGAGCTAGGTGTCATTTGGTAACTAACTGTGTGACTTGAGATGTTGAGATCTGAAAGACGTCTTTCCTCCTAAAATCACAACTTTTCAGAGGATTTATTTGGAAGTGCAAAAGGAATTTTGTGCCAGACTTGTCACTGTAATTGTAAAAACACCTGAGTCCTATCCAGGTCGTTCAACTGTGTCCAAGCAGAAAGACACCTGGTCACCTCGACCCCAAGGTGCACCAGATGGCAAAATGAACGCTCCAAGTGCATACACACAGAGAGATGAATGGTATGCTCAAAAATATCTGAAGAGTCTGCAAAATCTCTATATCCTTCTCATTAAAATGGATGATCAGAGACCTCAGCTCTGTCCCCGGCCTACAGGGCACTGTGGGGTCTGCAGTCAGTCAGGCAGAAGGGACCTGGGGAGTGCAGGAGTGTAAAGATGACATTTTCACTCAGCTGCCACAACACAACGAGAGACAATGAATGTACAGAGCCCAAAATCTAAACTATGATTAGTTTATAGTCATCTCTTCAGCCTGTCAATCATCCATTCAATGCATCCGTCCCTTTGTTCATGTTTTTTATTTGTACCCTTATTTGTTTTGCTGTAAGGGATCAGCCCACAATGACAAGTATTACTTTTCATACTTGTGTCGTTGCATGGTATCAAGATAAACTGAAACAATGCAAGCATTCAGAGTGAGCCGTTTGTTTGGTTTTCCTCCTCCGTGACCTTTATACTGCCGCTGTCACATCTTGCTCCCTCACACCCACCCTCAGCCCACGTGGGCGAGGGAGCCATGCTCGTTAGTTGGCTTTTTAACAAGCTGTGCAGTACACACAGACACAGAGAGAGGGAGAGAGAGAGAGGGAGAGAGAGAGAGGCATATGCAAGCGTTCAATGTAGAAAAGCAGAGATGGTGTAAAACTTTTGATACTAGAACATTACACCAGTTCTGCCTACAGGCTCTCATTATCAGCAGGCTAATAACCTCCAGTGACATGGTGAGGTTTACATTTCGCAGCGAAGGCTTCCAGCACAAATTGGCCTCTCATGTTATCTTGTGATTGTAGATGACAGCAGCTCGTTAAGTAAATGAAATGGTCTCATATCTGTCCCCATTTAGTTCAGCATTATCAGCCATGTAAGCTGCATTCAACCTGTGAAGCTTCATGACATGTGATTGTCACAGCATTTATTTAATCACAGCAGGTGGATTCGCATTGTGACAGAGGCAGCAGGCGTGAGATGAGAGTCACAGCAGGGTGACCTGATGCTTAAAGACATCAACATGCAACAACATGCGTGGAAGAGTTCTTGAGCAAAACACTGAAGACCTTATTATACGTTCACTGTCTGTTTTCAGCTGAAGTGGACGGTAGCTCGTGTTTTGATTAAACTTTGTTGACCTCCGAGACATCACAGGGCGTTCAACCAGGTCCTAACCAGGATAGATTACCGTAAATACACATACTAGGGGTAGGTAAAAAAAAAACGTTCATCTAAGCATTGTGAGTTTTGTTTTTTTAGACAGTGATTGAAGTTTGAACACAGAAACACTGTCCTCAAACGCTGAGCTCACAGTGAAGCTCCGAGCTGAACACTCAGCCATAAGCCAGAGGGGCTTGTCAATATATTTGTCAGTGCTCATGATAGCAGGATGGAGGTATTGATCAAATGTAGTGCTCATTCTCATTCATTCAGTCACAACCCTGTAAGGAAGTTTTCTACCTCTGTTCCCTCTGTTAGCCGCAAATGTTTTTCCAGGCACGTCCTCGTTCACCGGTGTTAATGATGATGTTTGCAGCTGCACTGCCACAAAGACACTCACTGATTACTCCCTCCACCCACTGGAGTTAAAAAAAAAACACAGAGGTACAGAGACCCCAAAATGTCAGCTAACCCTAACATGCTATGGAACTATTTTCATGAGTAAGGACAGCCAAGTGTCAAATTAGCTGTTTTCGCTCAGTTCAAAAAGTGTGTATTTTTACTATTCTATTGTACATGAACATTTTATTTACCACTTTTCTATGCAGCATCAGTAAAAACATGACATTACTAATCGGCATTCACCTCCTCCCGGTCACCAGACAACCAGACACCAGAGGAAATGGAGCCAATCTGCAGCGTCTTAATCAGAGTAGTCAGTTTCTGATCTAGGCTGGAGGGATGATGGTATTTATAAGTTCATAAGAGCCTCTTTCACTGAAAATAGTGAACAAAGCAACTTGAAACAAAGAGGAAGAATTTTATTATGTTACTTGGATTCTTTCTTTTTTCATCATTCTTCTCTTTTGTTTTGCTGTCAGACATTTAACCCTCAGTCTTCTGCTCATCTCTGTTCTTCATCTCTTCACTGAACCAGCTCTCTCTGCTCATCATTTCCCCTCAATATTTGCACCTAAAATTTCACTTTAACTCATTTTCTCCGCTCTCCCCCCTCCCAGTTTGTCCCATTCAGGGACTACATCGACCGGACGGGGAATCACATCCTGAGCATGGCCCGGCTCGCCAAAGACGTCTTGGCCGAGATCCCCGATCAGTTCCTGTCCTACATGAGGACCCGTGGGATCAAGCCGTCGCCAGCGCCGCCTCCCTACACGCCGCCGGGGCAACCCCTGCAAACCCAGATATGAGGAGTCAGGAGGAGAAAGGTTTCAGAGTCAGGGGTTAGCTGAACTTCATGCGCAAAATACGTCGATTTCCCTAAAGCCGCTCTCCATGCCTTGTTGTCGTGGATCACGGTGGTCTTTCTCGTGTTCAGGAAGCTGCATGCCGGGCCAGGAGAGTGTCGCTTTTGAGGACAGGAAAAGCCAATGAGAGTCTGTTTACTTCCACTGTCAAGCATTCCTGTTACTGTCTGGAATTTTTTTGGGGGGGGGGGGGGGGGCTGGGAAACCTGGACGGTTTGGAGAGAGTTTGGAGATCGGTCTGAATTCAAGCTGAATTCAAAGAAAAGACATGTTGAAGGAAGGAAAGAATAAATGAGGGACAGCTCTTTGGAAACATTTTAAAGAGAATGTCTTCAGACAAAACAAAGGAATCACTTGCTCTTAAATGAACTTTTTCTGTAAATAACTGGACATATGTACCTTCTTCTCTCTCTCTCTCTCTCTCTCTCTCTCTCTCTCTCTCTCTCTCTCTCTCTCTCTCTCTCCAGCTCACTCATTGTTTACAGTAAATGCTAACAAGGATTTTTACTGTTGATACTTTTATATACACGTAGTTTCAATATGAAGCTTGTAATATTCTCTCTCTCTCCCTCTCTTCTCTCTCTCCCTCTCTCTCTCTCTCTCTCTCTCTCTCTCCCTCTCTCTCTCTCTCTCTCCTGGCATGTGTGTCAGGTAGCAGCAGTGCAGGTCCTGGTAGCCCTTCTGTACCGTACCGTACCGTGCTGTACCGTACCGTACTGTATTCTGGTGTTTGTATTAACCTTTTGCATGAGTGTAGCCTCAGTCAAGTGCATGCATATAGTGGCCCTGCACTACCTCTTCTACCGGTCTGTCTGTATGTCTGTCTCTCTGTCTGTCTGTCTATCTCTGTCTGTCTGTCTCTCCATTTATCACTTTACTCTGTCTGTCTGTCTGCACTGCTCTCAGGCCTGAGAAGTCTGTCTGTCTCCTGCTTTTCGTGCTCTCTCTCTCTCTCTCTCTCTCTCTCTCTTTCTCTCTCTCCTTTCTTTCATGCCTTTCTCTCTTACTAGCTGTGCTTCCATCCAACACTTTTTGTTAAGTTATAATAGACGTGGTGAACAGAAAATGCTTAATTTTGACCCTCATCTCCAGTGCGAAGGGTTTTATCACAGAATGTGATGAGCAGCAGACGGATTTCCTTTGGTTCGCTTCACATAACCTGCTTTAGAGTTGGCTCAAATTCACCGTATAACAGTTCCAAATTAATACTTTGGCATTTTGAAATGTAAAATGTAAAATCTACCCCTCTGCCCCCGAATGAGGCGCCCGTCATCTTCAAAAAGGCCAGTATGTGCATTCATGTTATTTACTGCTGCTGTTTGTATTGTTGTTTATTGGCATTGTGGGTCACTCTGCTTTGCTCCAGCCTGAGAAAGTTTGTACAGACAGTCACGACCCCCAGAGGATGAATCCTTATATGATAACACCATTATCATATCACAACTGAAAGTAGCTCACTACTTTGATTCACGACCAAATGCCTGCACATCTAATGACATTCCCATCAGCCTCAGCTGTACTTTGTGTTTAGTGCTAATTAGCAGCCAACATGAGCTTGTTAAGATTCTTATTGTGAGCCTGTTAACATGTTCATTAGTCCGAGCGATGCTTTGAGGTCAGTGCTAAGTTCAGCCTCACAGAGCCACTAGCATGGCCGTCAACTCGTGTCTGTTACGTCTCAAAGAAACCGTGAACAACGACCAACATCTGCAAACGTTCGAGAACAAACTTTTTACCATTTTTACATCTCAAATGCCGTTTTGTTGCTCCAACTAAGATGATGACGATTCAAATTGTGCCATTTCTGTTTTTCAGCATTTTGTATGTGAGCGTAGCATTTCTTCTTCGCCTTGTGAATGGAAGCACAGCTAGTCTAGGTCCTGTATCTCTCTCTGTGTGTCTGTCCTCCTCCAAACTGCCTTGGCAATAGGATGCCCACGTGCCCAGGGGTTTCATCTCATTGTGTCGTCTAACACCACATCCCTGCTCCATGTTTAAAACGACAGCAGCTGCTCTCAAACGAAATACTGTTTGAGCATAAAGAGCCCAGTGGTCAAAAATGCAGAGAAAAACACACTTTCCCTTTGTTGGCTTTTAGTCCCATTTTATTTAGTTTTGTTCCATTTTTTTTGGTGTGTATTTTTTATTGCACCTTCAGCTTTGATATAGCTTTTTATATGTTTGTTTTTATGATGTGTATTTATATATGTGCCAATCACGTGTAGAAGGATGATTTGCGTGACTCCTGTCCGACAAGTTTCCAGTTTAACGTCGAGCAGTCGTTTCTGAGTGACGTCTGGTGAAGAATGACAGTTCTCATTGTTGAATGACGAAGAAGTGTCCTGTGAACATGTTAAATGTGAATGAGACGTGTGTGCTGTATGACACAACTGCTCCTTTTAAAACAACATGAGACGAAGTGTTTAGACGGTCTTAGACAGAGTGGGGATGCGGGAACATTTTCACATCTCTCGTGTGGTGAGTGAGTCTTATTGCAGCACCAGAAATGTGAAAGGATATTTAAGCACTGCAGTGATGTTAAAGCTTGCAGTATTTTTGTTGTACCAACACTGACGTAGTCTTAATTAAGTTCCGGTGACATGGAGCGTACCATAATTTTGACAAGCGTTTGTTCAAAGTGGACCCGATGTTCAGTTAATGATCTCATTACCAAGTCAAGTCAGACGGTGTCAGAGTGACTTAAATGATTATCAATCAACTATTTGTTTAATACACAAATTGCAAATCCAATTTTAAAGATACAAATGACTACGTAGTCATTTATTTAGTAGTCATTACCCTAAATACTAATTTTGTTCTCCAAACACAAAATTTTACTTTCCATATTTTAACATAACCAATACATTCTTTCTAATATATTATTGTTGCATTATAAATGTTTTTTTTTGTCTATTTCTGAGCTGGATTACAGAAAAACTAGTGGCCAGTTTTCATGAAGTAATACGGGCCAAAAAAAGAAAATATTAAAATCTGGAGTGGATCCAGATCCAACTCACAAACAAGCAATTAACAGCAGATCTGGACTATTAGTGTTCTCAGAGTGCCTTTTCCATGAAATCCTGATATTTTATCACCCAGCATGTTATATCAGAGTCTTTGATATAAGTTCAACGTGTAAAACACTAATGCTGACTTGATGCTATTGGCTGCTCTCAGGTCTCCACTTTTTCTCCATTTGCTGAGAAGATTTTCCAGATTATTCTTGTGTGAAGTAGTGATCTGACCACAGATTACAGTGTTCAACATTGCTGCAGAAACTCTGGTGATAATCTCTCTCAGTAGCATGGTGTGACCGTGTGTGAGGCCAGCTGCAGTCTGAAAAGTGTGCACCTCAGAGTGAAACAGGATTATTTGTAACTGTCATTTTCTTTTGATTACCTTGCATCGCTGCCTTTTCTAGAGGTGGAACTACCTGCTGGAGTGTTTGGTGTCAACTCTTGGTGGAAGTTTAGCTGAGACAGACAGAGAGAAAAGAAGCCTTTAGCAGCAGTCAGTGTGGACACAAGTGGTTTATTAAAGCTTTAGTTTAACTTTTGTTGCTCCGGCTGTAACATTGTACTCATCAAAGTGCTAAATTACTGCAGATGCTGTCGTGCAGACAAGAGTCAAACTGAACCAGTTCAGTTAAAGATAAAAACACAGCAGGTGACGGTAAAAAGCACTTCAGGCTGTTTCTGTATGTTTTCTTTTACTTGATAATTGGCCGGCCAGATTCAAACCCAGGACACGGTTGTTTCATGGTGTACGTTCTATACAAACAGCCTACAGGACGCCTCCGTCATGCCGTTTAAACAGCTAACTACCTCCTGTTTAAAGTCACGTGCTCTTCAGAGAAACCTTTCAGGGTAGTGAAATGCATCTCTTCATGCTCATCGCAGCAAGTTTAACGACATGTTGTCGGCCAGGACAGGACACAGTGTGGAAACACCTAACTGTGAAATGTAACTGTAATCATTGCAGAATATGTGATATTATGGTTGAAATGCCACTGAATTTGTAGCAGTTAAAGTTTGTGTTTTTCCTAATTTCATTTCCTAATTATGTTAAAAAAAATTATTTTACACCAAATTTCAAGATGAACTTGAACTAAATTTATGAACCTGATTAAACAAAAGTTTGACTTGAATTTACTTTTTGAAACTCAAATCACATTCATTCTGATTAAAACTAAAATATTTCTGTGATATGAATTTAATGTTGTTTTTAACATTTCTTCAGTTTAGAGAATTCATTTTGCAATTTAACTTTTATTATTTTGGCCTTTCTTTGCTTCCATACACACACACACACACACATTTTATCGCCATAGTCACTTGTGCCAGTTTATTTTGTGTTGGTCTGCTTTGACTGGACGGATATTATTAATATTATTATTATTATTAGTGATGTTTAATTATCCATCTTTTTTTCCACTGTAGTGCAGCAGCCCTACTGATTTTGCCAAGCCCCATAAAGTGTGTGTACGTGTGCATGTGTTTGATATAGATATACTTTGCGTGAGCGTGTGTGTGTGTGTGTGTGTGTGTGTGTGTGTGTGTGTGTGTGTGTGTGTGTGTGTGTGTGTGTGTGTGTGCCTGTGTGGCGCCTTTATAAGAGTGTTTTAATAGACCACGTGAGGTGTTAAGACACATAAGATCTTTGTTTACTAAAGCTATCCAAATAATATATTGTATGCTCGTCATATCTTCTTAACAACGTGCACTATGTTTGCATGTACAGTTTTACAAAGGATGCACCAGTTCCTTTTGTTAAAAACTGAGTGTTTTGAAATATAAAACTCTATATGAAAATTAACTGTACAAAATGGCCTTAAATCTTTCACTGATTTTCTTTGAAATTGTGCGATGCCTTCTTCAGAAAAATGAATTGTTTAAAGGAACTAATCGTGATCTATTTTGTGTCAGTGTTTCTATTGCTTTCTAGTGTATTTTTCTTTGCACAAGTTCAACTATGGACAAAAAATGATCTTGTACTTTTTTGAAACCGTGATTAATCAGAGAAAGCATGGCTGAAGTACTGATTGTCTGATAATACATATAATAGATGACTATTTCTGTATCGAACTATGGATTTTTAAATAAATATTCATATTAAACACAACATTTACTGGAGCTCTGTTTTCTTTTTTCTAAGTCTTGAATGATCTCTTCACATCTTTTTCTGCCTCTCTGTGTTTCTCTTGTTCTTTCTCGTACATTATTAGGACTAATCCGTGGTTTGCTCCCTCTGATAGGATAATTACAGCACATGAAAGTCGTCCCACACAAAGCGCACGGACACAGAACCACCGACTTTACTGCAAAACATGAGAAACGCACCACATTTACCATTAATCTCGGCGTGAATCTGAATCTGTCATCTGCCTGCTGAAGTGGCAACTATTTCCTAAAATATAAACTGGAAAATATTTATTTCTCAGTTTTTATTTCAGAGACTAATTGGCACGTTAGAAGAGGCAATTAGTCAAACTGTCAATGCCCTGTCGCAGAAAAATCCCAAAATTTGCTCTGTGTATCTGCCGGGGGTTGATGGGGTTCTTCATCAGCGCTCAATAGCTCAGCGAGCACTTTGACAGGTGCTGAGATCCCTGATTTTCAAAAGTCACGATCCAGCTTGTTTTTGTCAGCACTTTTGGATCCTCTCAGCCTCACTGCTGCCACTCAGAGAGACAAGAGGGGTTACAGAGTTTTATGCCTCCTGCTACTATGAGAGAGGCTAATAGAGGTCATTAAAACTTTAATGGAACAGTGCAACATTACTGGAAACGCACTCACTCGCTTCCGCGCTCAGGGTTCTATGAATGTTAGGGGCTGGAGACGATGAGCTCACCTCACCATTAAAAGCAGGGGAAAGTCTCACTGAGCAACATGTTTGTTTAAAGCAAATACAAATGGAGTTTTAAAGGTGCTCAAAACTTTTACGAAAGCTTTGCTGGCTGTTTCCCCTGTCCTGTTAACGGCTAAGCTCACTTAGTAATAGTTAGAGCTAACTTAGAGACTTCTCCTCGAGTCGAATTATTTCAATGCAGAGCATGTGAATCTGTAACATATCAGTTTTCAGCGTTTGAGGCTTTCTACACATCCAGATTTTAAACGACTCGAGTAGTTTCACTCCCTGAAAGTTGGAGTAGCTCTTAAAATTAAGTACAAACATGAGTGTTTATGATGCATTTTGCTTGTGAACTGGACAGTTTCCCTCCGCAGAACACAAAAGTATTCAGATAAAAGATGCTGAGAAGGAAAAAGCACGACCCAAAGACATATTCAACCTGTGCAGAGGGTGCAAGTAGACACAGTTTTAATTTAAGGCCAAAAACAGTGGGAAGCAATGGTCTTGGGGTCGGTTGGCACATGGGTGGAAGGATTTTTGTAGTGTTTTTCTTAATTTCTGCAACTTTTCTGTCTTTTTGCTCCTCAGCGTTCCTGTGAAACCTTTTTCACCTTCTTCCATTTCGCTATTTTAACTACAGTCTCTCTCTCTCTCTGCCGGCTGTCATCTGCTGTTGTCCCTTTGCAGGTACATGTAGAACAAACACCAGACGCTAAAAACATCCATCAAGCTGACAAGTCTTAAAAAACACACATCGACACGTTCATCCACGACAGTCTGTCCACATGTTTTCATGTATGAGCTGCTGTTGGTAACTTCATTAGTGCTCATCCTGCCTTTTGTTATAGCGTTATTCCTTCAAAGTGCCTCTCATCTGTTCCTCCACAACAGACACGTGATGATGCGTCGCACACTGTCTGTTGACACGGTGTCAGCATACATCACTCTGGTAAACAGCTTGTTCTACACAGGAAGGTGGAGCGTAAACAACATATGGATCTGCTGCCAATTATCTCCTCCAACACGCATCAAAACAATAGTCAAACCTACCAAGAGACAATAGTGTTCTTACTGAACATGACACGTTTATAACACTGAGTAGGACCGAGTGGTATTTTCCTGACAGTTACTGTGGACTCGAACGCGTCACTGACATTTCAGAATGGATGGCTTGTCTTGCGTAAATTAAAAAAGACGCCCACAGTGAATATGTCAGCATCATGTTCATAATAAAGATGGCTGCTGGCGGCACGGGCAGATGTAATCGAGTGTCCTGCTGTCTGCACAGGCCCCAATCAATCTCCATCATGCCTTACCGACACGTCAGCTGTTGGCCCATCCATTTTTATACATTTAGAGAGCAGGCGAAATTGGCTGATGAATTTGCCTTATTACAGATCAACATTTGCATATATTTGCAAAACAGATTCACTCAGTCTGGGTCACATTTGGCCCGCTAAGAATCAAGCCTGAAATTGTGGCTCGGTTGCCTGAAGTGAAGTGAAATTAGAGTTAAAAAGAAGTTTGTACATTTACAGACAGCAAAGAGGGAGGGACTGTTTTTTAGATTGTATTTACAGACAGGAGGGTTCTCTATGCATCTTATGCGTGTTAATACTGATTCTGATGAAGATTTATTTTGTCTTACTGTAACTCAGCCATAAAATGTTAAATATTCTGAAACGCCACCAAACACAATGTTCATTAATTCCATCTTTTTTGCAGCCTTCAGATTACTTTGGCGTCAGAACCACATATTTGCTTTGCAAACACAAAACTATTAAATGCACCAAATCATATCTGTATTTTAATGTATCTGAACCTCATAGCACTTTTTAGTTATTGATATTTACCACAGAACCTATGAAACTGTTATCTATTACTTGTGTGGCTGCTGAGTCGGGTCGATGAGGTTCAGGTTCTGCGTCCTTCCCATCATGCCCCTGGTCCAGCCGGGCCGGTGAGGGAACCAGACTGATTATACTAAATGCAGGAGCAGCACAAACTATAGTTTTCTGCCCCAATCATCAGCTGAATTTCTAACTTGTAAGATTTGAAACGCAGGGGAGAGTCACATGAAGATTTTAGCATCCAGTGTTCGTAATGCAAAGGTGATTCATGTCTTGTTTTCTTCTGCACAAGCAGAGAGCCTTGTGCATGCCTCTGGTTGCTTTAAATAGCTTTATTTTCCCAGCGTCCCCCGAGGCCAGGGGAGGAGATGGATGGATTGATTGAGGGGCGAACAGAGTGAGGGAAAGGTGCTAATATCGCTGTCAATCAACATCTAATGCAAAGGCTGCAGAGAGAGAGAGAGAGAGAGAGAGAATTGTAACACTACACACACACACACACACACACATCAACACTGCTCATTAACAGCAGTAGAGGAAGCTACACCTGGAGGAAATGAGCAACAAAGATAGATTTAAATCCTGGCGAATTCTTATTTATTCTATTTGTGTGTCCTAAATAATATTAAATAAATATTAAAATACCCAATAAGATCCTTTAAATATCTGAACTCAACCACACAGAAGCATGAGAAGCACAACACTCGGTGCTTAATAACTAAAACGTCCACACTGTAAAGAAACGAGGAATAATTCCTTTGCTCCTTAATGGTTTAATATTTATTCACCAAATGATTACGTGGTAATTAGCTGACACAATAGGTCGTGTGAGTATTTTGTCCTTTAAAAGGACTTGATGTCTTAATGCTTGAGTAAGTCTAATGAACACTGTGGTCGGTGTCTGTCAACCAGGGTTGTAATTATGTTCGCTTGTCACTTCCTGACACGGTCTGTAGCTTAGCAACCTGCCACGGAGACGGAGCTAAAGTTGGATCTCATTTGAATATTCCCCAGAAATTAGAAAGAAGAGACTCAGGTGGCAATAATAAGTGCAGAGTTGCATTTTCTACACCTAAAGCTGTCAGAGGAAGATATCAAAATCACCTTCACGCTCACAACGCCATCAAACTTTTACTTTGACGGCATGCTGGAACAATGATCTGAATGTGGGCAGGTTGCATAACTACTGTGTGCTGTTAATAATACAAAACACATGTTTTGGTCACTCCACCCACTGAGCTCCCACCACTCTTATAGAAATAGAACATTTTCTTCATGTGCTGTAATTGTTTTCTTAAAGGTGCTAAGAGATGGCACGTAGCTGCCGTGTTCAGGTTCATGTAGATTATGTAACTTTTGAAGGTGATTTGTGTAATAAAAAGTATTTTTTTCTAACATATGTAATATCTGAGATGTGGCACTTTAATTTTCCTCTTTATTGTGTTATTGTATCATTATTTATGAAAGGATAACTCTGGTATTTCTAACCCTGGGCCCAGTTTTACATATTTTGGGTTCCAAATGGCTGGTAAGGATAAAACTTTCTGGAACTGATCCAGTAGATCATCTTCACCAGCAACTGAGAATGGATGGCAGATGGGCTTCAACAGCTGTAATGGGGCAATAGTGCCAGTCAAAGTATGTCCACTAAAACTGCTTGTTATTTCCACTGACAGGCTCAGATTGTTATTCTAAGTGTCTGACAACATTAAGAAAAGGACCAATACAGAGACAGGCCAGTAAGATCCTTTTTATTTAACCAGAAACGTACCATTCAATCCTACCAGACTCCACTGACAAAAACAATCATTTTACCTTGCAGATCACAGGAGTGGCTGATCTACTGCCGCCTTGATCAGTTAGATTGTTTGTGTTACTGTCTGTTGCACAAGTATTGTGTTGGATGACACGTGATGTCTGATATTTACTTTGGTGACTATGGGGCGAAAGAATTGTGCTCACGTTCACTTCTGTCATTGGACTGAATGGACTCACGACCTGCCGCTGGTCTCCTAACACACGTGACACAGATACAGGAAAAGACTCTGAAGTGGGCCGTCTCTTTTCTAAACTATCTCTGGTAGTACTGCAGTAATGAGTAAACTGATCCTCACCTGTAGATCCTCTAATAAATGTACATGATGGTATATTAGCTGATTTACAAGTTGACTTGTAACGTTTTATTTTGTAGGAATCTGTTTGCTCCTGTCACTTTACTTCCTGTTTTTGTGTCTGTCTTCACCTGTTCCTGTTTAGTCTCACCTGCCTTCACTTCCCTCGTCAGTCAGTCCCTCTTACAGCAGCTCTGATCCTGGTCAGTTTGTCTTTGAGTCTCTAGATTTATACCTACGTCTGCATGAACTACTTTCTTATTGAAGACCATCTGCTACACCTGTGTGGGTTTGTTCTGTCTACCAACGCTGACATTACTTGCTTGGTTGCATATTGGATATTGCTGTATCATTTGTTCTGTCTGTTCTTTTACAAAAACAAGCAAAGTTACAGAATTTCACACAGTTTCTCACTAAAATCTGCAAAAATGCCTCTCGCCAGCTTCAGTGTTCTGTGTGCTTAGTGCTACCTCAGCAACGGCATCGTATTATTCCCAAACATCCCTCTACTGTTGCCACTGTGAGACTTAATACGTTGCCGTCTGCTTCTCCATCTGTTTCCTCGCGTCCCTGCTCTGTTTGCTCTGCTGAAGGTGTGAACCAGGCACGAGCTGCAGCATAATGAAGTCACAATGCCAACGAAACTGTCAAAACGTATCAATAAACTGAATCATAATCACAAAATGAGATCATTATGTGGTGATTAAGTGAACTCAAAGTTGACATGTCAAGATTATGGGATAATTGGGATCTTAAGATAATGGGAGCGAACTAGAAATTAAGTTCAAGAGCTCTGTTGCGTTTTGTGTTTTGTACAATATAAAAAATGTTTTGGCTTTTTCTCATTTCGGCTTATTTGAAACAAATTCGATTGCACACACAGAGAAAAAGCTACAGCACTCCTTCATTACAGGCCGGTCCACAAACACCAGCAGGGCTAAGTGAGACAAAACGCCAATTTGGAGCCTCATTTGACTAATGTTTGCTTCCTGTGTTTTAGATACCACACACACACACACACACACACACACACAGAAACGCTGCCTTTGTCTCCATTAGCTGCACATATGAAGCCACTCGGTCTCCCTAACCTGCCCAGATATACAGTATTATGCATCTGTGTGTAAGAGTGTGTGTGTTTGCACCTTGGCTGGCATTGCATTACGCCGTGAGGCAGGAGGCAGACGCATGGGGGTGCCTCAAGGAGCGAAGTCTGTGTGAGAAAATGAAGGTTAATGTTTTACTGGGGACTCTGGTGAATATTCATGTGCAGAATATCTGTTGTATTCTGCTTCTGGCCACACATGAAGTGTGAGTTCCTACATGTATGTGTGTCGACGTGTGTGTAGGAAGCTGACTGATGTACAGTGACGGGGTCGAGTGTGTCGTGGGAGTTCGAGCTCATCTGACAGCGGCGACGTCACCGAGGCTCTGCTGACTCCACACACTCACTCACAGGTCGCTGGTGTGTGTTGGTTTGTTGCTGTTCGTAGCTTCGCAGCTTCGTACCTGCAGGCAGAACAATTCCTGTTTTAGTATTTCTGAATTTGAGCTCAATTAAAAAGAGAAATCTACTGTCGGGATCCTTTTAAAATCCTTTAAAGTTCTAAGGCCACATTTTTATACTAGTTGCTGCAATTAGTGAGTTCATTTCTCTGATGTTCACATAATGTTTAATGTCTTTGTGGAGGATTTTTAATTCCAGTACAATGAGATGACAAACTGAATTTAAAGTATTGAAACTTAAATGAATTCACCCAACAAATAACACTGTAGAGAAGCCTGGAGACGATCATGACTTGTTATAAAAGTGAGACATTTATTACGAGCTCTCGCTCACTGGACCCCTGTGCTCCCAGCAGAGGAGGCAGAGTGGGAAAAGAAAAGGTCTCTGTTGTAACCACCCACTGCAGGGGTGATAATAATTATCAGGAATGGTGTGTGCCTCGCCTTTGAAATAATGTCACAGTTAATGGCGGCTTGTTGCTTCTCCAGCCAGCAACCCTAATAAACTAAGAGAGATATTAAAAGACTTGAAGGTTCAGTAATACTTCTACAGATATGCTTCACACGTATGTTGAGACACTGGATGAGATGCTAAAGCCACTGTGTGCTTCCTGCAAGTCTCCATTACCCAACATACATCAGAAAGAGCAAAACCTTTGTGCACATCCAGGTGCATGAATGATAATTTTGTTCGACGTGCAGCGATCCTGGTTATATTTTCATCTTTTTTTTTTTATCCTCGCAGGCTGCCAAGCACTTTCATTAATAAGAGAAGTGTGAGTCAGTGTTAAAGTGAGCTGAAATGTTTTAAATGATATTCAGTGACACAATAACAAGTGTTGCCTGTGTAGTCAGTCTGATGTATCTGATCCTCAGTGCCTTAGACCCCCTTTGTTGTCTAAACTATTAAAAACTGAGCCACGTTGTTGCATTTGGTGACATCGTTCCTTTATCACAATAAACAGGCACTGTACTGTATTATGAGCTGATCCTGTACCATGCTCCTGCAACAACCACTGGCTACACAGTCAAATGTGTATTAATCCGCTGCTGAAAGTAGTCCCCACCACATACACTACTAAAAACCACAGCTGTGTTGGCAAATTACTGGGCTGAGTTTTAATGATTTAATGCCCCGTAGACACAGTTGAGCTTCAGACACAGGACAGAGAAGAAGGAAATTATTGAGAGACAGACTCATAACACATTATTGGCTTTGGTGTTTTCAATCTGTTTCATTATTCTATACAAGCGACATGGACACACTAACAGCCCAACACATCGACAGAGAGAAGTCCTGAGAACAGAACATAATTTACTCACTTACACGACTGTGAACTTTTCTTTTTTATTATTTGAAACCTGAACTGCTTCTGTTAAGTTCGTGCTTTAGACTTGTTGAGTTTTATAAGTAGGAACATTTGGAATACAATGACTTCAATATGAGGGCGTGGTCCTATCGTTTTAGCACTTTTGCTCAGAAAGCAATCAATGATTAGTCATTAAAATTCTGCAAAAGATACCAAAATAAAGCAAAAGCCTGAACACAGCACACCAGCTCGGAGTGTCTGAACAGTGTAATCAGCATTTGTTTAACCGTCCCAGTTTGATTTGATCAACGAGTCTCCTGTGAGCTGGCCCCACACTGCTCAGTGTAATTAGATTCTAGACAATATGTGGGTTAAATGGAGCTTCTTGTTTTCTCTTTTCTCCCAACTGGGCATTCACTTTCAAAATAAAGCCCACACCAAATGACTATGGGCGCCAGCGGTCAATAGTTTTCATTATCATCATTGAGTACTGTAGAACACTAGAACCTGCTGATCACATTTGGCTGCCTGGGCTTCCTGTCTGTCTGTCCCTGTCAAGCTGTATTTCCATTTCATTAGGAAGCTCATTTTTTAGAGTTGAAAGTGGCTGATAATGTGAAGAGTGTGGCTCCACACGAACCGTTTCTCTGCTGATGTTTGGTTTTTACTCTGGCTCAGTTTTTACTCAGCTGTAAAAGCATCACTTCAGTATTGATTTTAGAAGCACTGTGGCTGATTTACTTCATGTTTAAGTTCTCCGTCTGCTCATGGGAATATCCAGCTTTGTCTGTTACAGTAGCGCCTCCTAGTGGCTGATTCTGGATGATCTGTTGAGTTAGACCGATGTACAGGTCACACATCTATGGACACAGTAGTTAACAGCCTCATTTATGATATATATTGGATATATAATATAATGTGGAGAGCAAATTATCCTCACACTTTTGTTTTCTCACAACAAACGTGTACCTGCAGGCCCAATCAGAGTAGTATAATACCCCTTTAAATAAATATGTTGTGATTAAACTCTCTGAATATCAGACTATTGTAATCGATGCAGCTATCATGCACACACACACAGTTTGTTGGATTATGCATCACACTTGTTGGCGTCGTGTAATAAGATCTTTGTGGTCCATATGTTCGCCCTATGAATAAACTTAGCTTGAGACTTGAGGTTGCTTGAGTCATTTTATTGGAAAGTCTACACAAGATTGTATGAACAGGGGAACAGCGAACAGCTGGATGGACACATGAGCGAACACAGACTCTGACACAGCTTCAGAAGGGACTGCGTGACGAAAGGAAATAACTTCATAATTAAGTGTTGCATAAAAAAATAACAGAAATAAAAACACACACACAAATCAGGCACAATGACAACAGAAAGGGGAACAACAACAACAACAACAACAACAAAAGGCAAGACGACTTTGTTTAAAGTGCAAAAAAAAAAAAAAAAATGAAATCACTAAAACAACTAAATTAACAATGATTAACGACACATTTCTGAATCTCCTCCAGTGGATCTTTATGGCTTGGTCAAAGTAAAAATGGTCTCCAAATCTTCAATTTAGTCCCATAATTATAAAGTTGTCTGTTGGTCAAATGCGTCCATGAAAAACCAAAACTCTCCGTTATTACAAAAACATCCCGTACAATATAAAGCCTTAAGTTTACAATATGGCTGTTGTTTTTGGTCTCTTAAATCATATTTACAGCTCATGTTAACAGTGTTTTTCACCATACAGTATTTACATTTTAAGTACAAAACAGTTTGCTGTAAGAAACCCACATCCAACCTGCTAAAAATGTCAAAATTACATGATTGTTTTTCCACCAAAAAAAGATTCATGTACAGTAGCAACAAACCAGACCAGTCATAATCCTGATCAGTACCAATGATTTCACAACACTCACCACCCCTGTGTTGTCTGTCTGAGCCAAAAACTCCCTGAATACTCTTGCTTGTTTTCATGTGATTATGAGCTGAGTCACAGTATATTTACAGGCCTGATGCAGCATTTGGAGCCTTTGTCACTAAAAACCAGAGGCAGCGTTACTCGAAAACCTTCAACATCAAACATTAAGTATTAAAAGGTTTTTGATGTTCACTGCTGTCACCTTAACACAAGCGATAATGATTCTCAGTGGAAGCTACGACAATCCAAATGGTGAAAATGTTTACTGTTTTTGTCCGGTTCTTTAATTACAGAGACGCCACTGGTACTGTGTCTTCTGGAGAGTAGCGCTGGGAAGATCCTTTGAGAATGACACCCTGTTTGAACATCTCACACCAGGCGCCTTCCTCGTCTCTTTTGCTCACCACATGAACCTCTGCGTGGCTGTGCTGTCCGGCCAGTGGAAGGTCTTGCTGATGAAGAGGTAAAGCGTGGCAGCGTTGACCGCCGTGTACAGAAGAGACTCCACGACGAGTCTGGGAAGAGAGGGGAGGGGCATGTGCAGGCGGTACATCAGGTAGGGAACGATGAAGTACCTGAACTCCAGCAGCTTCTGCGGCACTGTGGCAGCCAGGAGGCACGCCAGGAACGCCAGACTCCAGAACAGCGAGCGAGACTTGAAGGAATCCAGAAAATTCCACCCTGCAAACACGTACGCGGGGACAAGGAGGAAGCGCATCATCTCGTGCCTCTGGAAAAGCCTTTTCCACACGTAGAAGGGGAAATGGCGGTTATCTGCCAGGAGGTACTTGTGGACGAAGGTGAACTTCCACACCAGGAGCAGGGATATGCCCGTGATGAAGAGGAAGAACAATGGCTGCTTTTTCAGAGCCTGGAGGAAGCGAAGCACGCGGTGGTAACAAAAAGAGACGGGGAGGGAGAAGAAGAGGGTGAAGGAGAAGAAATAAAAGAGCTGGGGGAAGTTGAGGCAGGCCTCGTGGCTCGTCCTGTCACCCACCACTATCCCATCATTCAGCACCACGAACACCAGGAAGCCCACGCCGACCACAGCGTAAGGCCAGGCCACCAGCAGCACCGCCTTCACGTGACTGGGTGAGATGAGGAACTCCAGCGTGAAGAGCATCACTTTCTTAGCTCCGCCGAAGGACAGCGGCACCTGGGACGGCGGACACTTCTCATCCTTCTTCTTCGTGTGCTCCACCCTCCAGGCTTCGTCCATTTTGGAGGCCACCAACGTGCCGGCGCAGAAGGCCACCCAGATGATGTTGGTCTGGCGGAAGAGCACGGAGCAGACGCCGAGCAGCGCCGAGGCCTTGTGGCAGCCGTAGAGCGTCATGAGGTAGGTGAAGAGGGTGAAGAAAGTAGATCCGGCGTCTGTGTAGTAGAGGAAGTTGAAGAAGTAGAGCACAGGGAAGGTGGATAGAGACAGTGCTGAGAGGACTCGCCGTGAGGTTGTTCGTGTCTGCAGGAAAAGAAAAGTGACATGAGAAGGAGAAGAAAACGACTAACATGGGTGATTATGTTCACCGTGTGGAAATACCTTGTCCCTGAGGTGCAGTTTGCAGATGAGAAGATAGAGCAGGTAAAGGTTGCCGCAGTTGAACAGCAGGTTGATGAAGCGCAGCATGGCCGTGGAACACACAACCTGGCCCGTCAGGCCGGCGAGCCACACCACGGGCTTGATGACGCCCACTGTGACGAGGTAAAGGCCTGGGAGGGTGGTGATCATCGGGTCCCACTGCACAAAACATCAAGAAGAAAAACAGATGTAGGACGTCCTGTGTGGCTGTAGGAATGACTGTGATGTTCTGAGTTATCTAGGTTTGGGGTGTCACAAACTGGGGACAAGGGGTTTGGACGATATTGGAGCAAGCGAGGGAAGGTCTAATGAAAGACACTATCAAGTTGCATCATGGGAAACGGAGGATCCAGCATTGTTTTGTAGCTGAACCCACTACAAGGGACTCAAAGTCTGTCCATCTCAGCCTCTGCTGCTGTAATATTGACGACTGTTTCTTTCAAAAAGCTCTCCGAAGTCAGGGAAGTAAATAACTGATATGCTGGAAGGAGCCTTTAAAACAATGACACTTTATGTTTGCTGCTTTTAAAGGCGCATTCTGCAAATGGTGTATATTTTAATTACATTTCCAAAGTATATCTTGCTTTACTTTTACAGTTTACTGAGCTGAATGTGAAGGTTACTTACTGTTTTTTTTCTCTTATATAAAAAGAGAATATTTGTCCTTTATTTAACCAGTTCAGCTAAAAACAGCCAACAAAAAAAAACACGCTATTCTTCGGAATAACGCATTGATACAACATCTAATTTCCACTTTCCTGGTCTGAGCTGAACTAAATACCACACAGACCCCTCTGATGTCTCTCTATATGTCCGTGCTGGAGATTAGCGCTTCTACATCAGTTTAAAAGACAAAAGCTCCGCTGTCAGATAATCTTAATCCGCCAAACAACAACAACAACAACAACAACAAGCAGAGACAGCGGCTAACGGAGCCGCTACCTCCAGAAAAACCCGCCTCACCTCGTTGAACTTCCCCTGACAGTATTTCTGAGCTTGTGGGACATGAAATATCTCGTCCATGTAGGGCTCCCTTTGCTCCCGGGTGACTCTGGAGAAGAGCAGGCAGGACACGAGAAAGTTGGTGCTGCAGAGAGCAGTGAAGATGTAGCCTTCAAATTTCTCCATGTTTGATGACGAAATCCGCTGTGAAAGTGAACGCTAGCTGTAATAATGCTGTTTGTGCCGCATAACGAGTAGATTAGCGCGTTAAAAACACCGTAAAATCTCTATTCTGAGGGAAACTGGCTGCGCTGCGTCCTCTTCTGATTAACGGGTGAGTTTAGATGTTTGACAGCTGGCGGTCCGCTTCGGAAATCTGCTCGGTGCGGAAACTCCTGTAAGCATTGGTTCCTAGGTTGTGTTAAATAGTTTAACAACACCTTATATCAAACAGTAATCACATGTAATTATACATGTGGTGAATTTTTAAATTTATGATGTTTTAATGTGTCGTTTTATTGCTTTTGTGGAGCTGTTTCCCCAAACAGGAAGTTTCCTCCCGGGCGGTGTCACCGTGTTTTGGTTCCCCTCATGTGGAGGCATGCAGGTGAATCGCGGTGGTTAATGGTGATTTTCCTCTCAGTGCGTGAAACAGTTGTCCAGCATGCATTCAACACATAATCTAGAGCTTTTTCCCGACTACACAGTGACTCAGATGCTTTTCAAAGAGGTCACAAATGCCGCAGATTTGAGACAAAGTGCGATGGCGGGTAAAATAAACGGTGCCTTGATCAACCCGACGATGGTGAGATAATTTTACTCAGCTTTAGCAACGTTTTATTAAAGAATCATCCACATTTGGCTCATTCTTCTGTGTATTTATTAGCTAAACACATATCTAGCCTCGTCTCTAGCACTGCTCGGACCTTTTAAACTAAGTGGGAAGTGAAAAGTAAAAACTGTGGCACTTATTTCACCTTCACTTCGTTTGTGATTTCATGTTACAGCTGGTGAGTCCTTTCCAAGTGCTGGTGGCTGTCAACAAAGCTGTCAACCTGCAGAAAACTGGAAAAATGAAGACCAGAAGTTTGTACTCAGAAATAATCTTCAACCTGTCACCTACTAATAATGTGAGTAACCAAAGTGTGGCTCCCTTTTATGTGGATCATTGTCCTTTTCTTAATAATGAATGATATTTGTGTGCAGATCTCAGAGGCCTTTAGACGGTTTGGGATCTCAGATGGAAACGACTCGGTCCTGGTGGTCCTGGTTCACACCAAAGACGAGTCCCAGCCTCTGTCAGACATCACAGACAAGGTGAACGGACGGCAGGTTCCAGTGGAGGATGTTTCCTCGCTGTCAGACCATGAAAAAATCAAAAAGGTTCGTCATCTCTGTTTTAATTCTATGCGACTCGTTCCGTATAATCTGGACTTGCATGTGTGCACGTGTGTGTTTACTATATGAATTTCTTTTCATCTTACCATTTTTTCTTTTATTCCAGCTGTATAAAATCACTCCCCAGGAGGAGAAGTGTGGGAATCTGCTGGACGCCATTGTATGCAGGATGGCCACCAAGGATGTTATGTAGCGACAAGAGGAAAAGGGACCAAAACAGGACTTGTTGCCTTTTTTCATATGAGATGTGGATTTCCTGCTGTTGATGTCAGTTTTTCACATTGTTAAGTCCCAAAACATGCCAACATTGTCTTTTGTGCACTTCACGCGAACTGAAATCAACATTAACTGGAGAAAAAGTCACATTTCTCATGACTTTACTTGTCATTTCTCCTGCTTTGATTTTGTATTTAATTGTCAGACTCTGACAGATGTGGAGAAAGTTTGAGAGGCAGTTTGGGAAGTCGTAACACTTTATTAAGCATCATATCAAGTTCCCACTGCAACTTTTCATGCCTTTTCAGTGACAGTTAATTTGTCTCTGAGAGTTGGAGGTGATCTATGAGTCTTCTGACAGGATAATGAATAATTAATCCAAAGTGCTCTGGGCAAAATATCAGCCAGATCTCAAGAGGATTATAAAATACATTTGCATCTATAGCACTGACATTCAGATTGGAGCCACAATATCAGTCAAACCCTGTCGGCATAAGAAGACCAGAATATTAAATGCCCTGATTGTCTAAAACAGTTTAGCTTTGTTGTTTTAAATCTCCTTGAATGACCTGACATTTCATCTTTGCATTATCAAGAGACAACGTGTACAATGCATCAAGAAAACAAAGACATACTGGCAGTGACGTGTGAGAAAAGCCACATTATCGTAGTGTATTTTTGTCAGTCTGGGAAGTTAACAAGCTCGTCTTTTCCGATGTTCCCTCCGCTGAGGATGCACACCACGTTCTTGCCCTCCAGCTCGGGTATCTTGTTGTTAACGATGGCGGCGAACGCAGCTGAGCCCGACGGCTCCACCACGATCCCGGACCTGTAGAGGATCGACACCGCCGCCTTGATCTCTTCATCGTTTACAAGGACGATTCCCTCAACGTAACGCCGACACAACTGGAAGGGCAGCGTGCCTGGGACACAAAGGAAAGGAGAGGAACACAACCAAGCTTTCTCAGGGTTGCCAAGAAAACCAGCAGACTATCGAGTGTTAATTTAAAGATGAAAGATGATCAGAAACGGCCTGAATGATACCAGCAGAAGGTGGTGCGAGTCCTGAGGCGATGCTCTTGGTCTCCATTCCCACTGGCTTCTTCTCGATGAAACTTTTGTACATGGTGCAGGCTGAGTTCAAACACAAAACACAAACTCACTACAAGCCCAGAGTTCTGCAAGCTGCTACTGTAGGACGCCTGGTGGCTCCTCGTGTGAAGCTAAGACATCAGGTCACTCCCTCTACGTTAGTTTTACCTCCTTCTGGTTCCACACCGTAGATTCTCGTCTTATCGCAGCCTGACAGTTTGATGGCAGCAGCTACTCCGGCCAGCAGCCCCCCTCCACCACAGCACACCACCACCACATCCGGCTCGGGCATCACCTCCAGCACTTCCAAACCTAAACTGGACACACACAATTAAATAAATGTTTAAATACACAGTGTATCAAAACTGTTTCTGTCATACTTTTTGAGTAATTTTTCATGGAAATTAGATTTCAAACCCATGACAGTGTGCTTCAGTGGTGCATTTCTGGTTATCGATCAGCCTGTTTCTTTACCTGGCGTGTCCTGCGATCAGATCCAGGTCATCATAGGAGTGCAGGAAGGTCATGTTGTCCTCCTGAACACAGCGGTTCACCACATTCATCAGAGATGAGGTGGGAACTCGCTCCACCTCCACGCCGAAACTCTGAGGATGAAAATGACACTTTAGTTGCAGAGAATTTGTCCGTGTTTGTGAGTCAAACAACCAGCCGACCGCCTCTGACCTGTATGAGGACGGATCTGGACACTGGGGCAGTTTCTGGCATCACCACCTTGCCCTTTGTCCCATAGTGCTTTGAGGCGTACGCAAAAGACTTCCCATAGTTCCCAGCAGACATGGTGACAAAAGGACCACCCTTGGGCCTCCTGGAAAACTGACTGGCCACCCCTCTGATCTTAAAGGACCCTGTCAATGAAACACGACACAACTCTTTTAGGCATCGAGCCATCACGAGGCGTGGTTGTGTGTGATGAATCGAAGTGGTTTCCTCTAACCAGTCCTCTGCATGTTCTCCAGTTTGATGTGGATGTTGCAGCGGACGTCGAGAGGCAGGGTCGTCTGGCCCCAGGGGATCATGGGAGTGTTGATGACGCCCAGGGGGCTGCTTCTCACCGTCTCCCTGGCCTCTCTCAGCAGATCCAGGGTGACGGCATCTGCAGATACCTCGTCCATCTATCAGGGATATATTAGTGTGGCCTCCATTATGAGCTAATAAATAACATGCACTCCATAAATTAATGGTCTAATTAGAATAATTATGCTTTTTTTTTGGCATTTAGATTTTCTATTCACACTTTAAAGGATTTCACATCTGCCCTCTTCTTTATAAAATAAGAGGAACATTATAAATATTTAGTTAGCTGGACATAATTTAAAGATCTATAATGTAAAGATTTCAGCTGTGCTACACCAGACATGTGAGCAGTCCAAGTACCCTGACAGATTTTGAACGATTAATTACAAAACCTACTTTTAAGAAAAGAAATTAACCAAAAAAGCGCATTAGGCTCGTTTCCCACTGACCTTATTAACTGATTTGGATGTTTCAGTGACTTTTAAGAGTTGCAGCTCCGTGATGTTTACGGTGTTACAGCTTTAGCGGCACCCACCAGCTTCACAGTTCCGGTTTGAAGCGTGTTTCCGGTCGGACGTTATTATTAGACGGACCGCAAACATGGCCGCCCTTTCAAGTGGCAATGGAGAGCAGTTACCTAACTTTTCTTAGTTAAATGAGTAAAATAGAAAGGAGTATAATTTAAAAACATGGGGATTATAAGACACGTCGTGTGCGCCATGTCGGGCGGCGTCGACAGCTCCGTGGCTGCGTTGTTGCTAAAGAGAAGAGGTAAGAAACACCTGTCGGACAAACACACCTGGGATGACTTATGTTGATATATTTCACATTGAAAACTCCAACACGTTTTATTTTTGCAGCCAAAGTAGAGGTGGGTATTTAATTTCACTGCTAGGGAGGAGTGATAAATATAAAAACTCCTCCCAGCTTCACAACAAGACTCAAAATATGTGACCCATCATAAAACTATAATTAGCACATGCTTTATTATCTAACACTTATTATTATTATTATGTTGGTTTAAATGGTGTATATACATGTTTTAAATTATATATTGAGGCATGCATCCTTCCCAGGCAGGGGGGTGTCCAGACCCCCATGATTTAAAAGTGCTAGAATAACCCACACGTTGTTATTTTCTTCTCTTTCCTGTGAAGGTTATGGCGTAACAGGAGTTTTTATGAAGAACTGGGACACGCTGGATGAGAGAGGGGTGTGCACGACAGAGGTAGACTGTGAGGACGCCTACAGGGTGTGTCAGAGCCTGGACATCCCCTTCCATCAGGTGTCTTATGTCAAAGAGTACTGGCATGAAGTGTTCAGGTGTGTGTGGCCGCCGTGAGTGAATCATTAACACTTTTTTTTTTTTTTTTTTTAACTTTTTTTTTATTCAATTATTTGAAATATAAAAACAAAGAACATGAGGTCATCATGGGTGTTACATTTAAAATCTCAACACATTTTTCTCCATACATCATGTCATACTATTCTGAACAGAGTGCATACATCCATTTTTCCCATTGTTCAGTACATTTCTCTAACTCAAGTCTTAAAACAAAAGTAAGTCTCTCCATACAGTAGATTTCTTTCACTATCCCACGCCACTGGGCCAATGTTGGAGAATCAACCTGCAACCATTTTCGGGTTATAGCTTTCCTGCTACTTGCCAAAAGTATCTTCAATAAATATTTATCTTTGTGTAGGAGTGTTTCAGGTATTTTACCAAGATAAAAAGTTACAAAAGAATAAACTAACTCCACTCCCATTACTTTGTTTATCTCATTAGCCACCTCCCCCCAGTATGACTGGATTTTTGGGCAGGCCCAAAACACATGGAAATGATTCGCCATTGAGGTTCCACATTTTCTCCAACAGAAGCCCCGGTCGCGCGAGCCTGTTTGCATTGCAGAATCATTAACACTTTTTAACTCTTTAATGCGACCGTCACATTCGTCTTTTCCATCCTCCAGTAATCTACTGAAGGAATATGAGAATGGCAGGACGCCAAACCCAGATATAATGTGCAACAAGCACATCAAATTCAACCATTTCCACAAGTATGCCGTCAACACTCTGGGTATGTAATCATTAAGAGAGGCTTAACATCTGAGATTTCCTACCATCAGGTGTCACATTGTCCACATTGTCTTGTTAAATAACATTTTTAATGAAGGTGCTGATGCCATGGCGACAGGCCACTACGCCAGGACGTCACAGGAAGACGAAGAAGTTTTCCAACAGACGTACACGGCTCCGTCTACCACTCTCTTCCGAGATCGATTTGAGATTAGAAATCGTAAGAGTTTTAAGCCGAGTTTGTTTCTGTGCTTCTGATTTCTAGTTCACGCTCTTTGCTTTAATATTTCTTTCCCTTCCCTCTGCCAGCGGTGAGGATGTACAAAGGAGCAGACCTCCTCAAAGACCAAACCTTCTTCCTCAGTCAGATCTCCCAGGAGGCCTTGCGACAGACGATGTTCCCGCTGGCCGGACTCACCAAAGAGTTTGTGAAAAAGATCGCTGCCGAGGCCGGGTTTCACCATGTACTGAAGAGAAAAGAGGTAGGCAGACACAGATACATATAAAGACAGATATTTAATTCACATTGTACGCTAACAGTAAACTCCAGATTCATTCACAGTTGTAATTTATGAGTAAGCTGATTGCGTTGATGTCTTTCCAGAGCATGGGCATCTGCTTCATTGGAGAGAGGAATTTTGAAAACTTTATTTTGGAGGTAAGAGTTAAAACTTTCTGTTCCACATAATAATCACCAACTTTGTCTTGTGATCTTTATATTTTCTCTTCCTTTTAGAACAGAGGCTTCTTGCCTTAGTTTCTGACTCACTCAAAAGCTAGAATTCATAAAGAGATTCATATGAATCTATACTGTTTTTTTTTTTTGTTCTAGTACCTGGAACCTAAACCAGGAAACTTTGTCTCCATTGAGGACGGGAAAATCATGGGAACCCATAAAGGTATGTTTGTGATTGTTTAAGATTCTCAGATTGTTTTCTGTGTCCTGCTCTATCATCCACTGTATCCTCTAAATATTTAACAACTCATATTGTGCTTTCCGTCACTTCTCTGTGCGTCTGTGTCGGCCCAGGCTGGTTCACTCTGACGCTGGGCCAGAGGGCGAAGATAGGAGGGCAGAGAGACGCCTGGTTTGTGGTGGACAAAGACATCACTACCGGAGATGTGTTTGTGGTGAGAGGGCCTGGCTCTGTTGTTGCATCTTCCTTCCTTGTTTTAAACTGGACCAATTTGACTTATTCCTTAAATCTCGAACCAATCAGGCTCCAACAACCAATCACCCGGCACTTTTCCGTGACACGGTGCGGACAAGCCGCTTCCACTGGATAGCAGTGGACCCGCCTCCTGAACTGGCCCGGACCCAGATGATGGAGTGTCATTTCCGCTTCATCCACCAGATGCCGCTCAGTGAGTCGTGTGTTGTCGGCACCTGCACGCTGGTGTAAGAGTGAAGTGAAGTGACAGCAGAATGACAGCACAAAAAATAAATGTTTATTTGCTTTCCAGCTCCCTGCACTGTGACGCTGAACATGAACGGCTCTGTGTGGATCTCACTCTCTCAGCCAGTCAGAGCTCTGACACCTGGACAGGTAGTTATAGTAGATTTAGAATACAGTGTGGTTACATGGACCAGTTTTTCTTTGTACATGTGCACGTTTCCTTAGTCGTCCTGTCCGTTCCTCCCCCAGTTTGCTGTGCTCTACAAAGGAGACGAGTGTCTGGGTAGTGGGAAGATCATCCAGCTGGGGCCCAGTGAACACACACTGCAGCGGGGCAGAGAACGGTTGATGTCAGCCGCGCAGACCAAGGAGCAGCAGACCCCCGAACCAGCCAGCTGAAACGATCTGTCCGGTACATGAGCTAGAGCACCCTGTTCATAAAAACACACCGTTCATCAGACTTTGTGGCACAGTGGCTGCTACGGAGGCCATAGTGGAGCCTGTAAACAGATGGTTGTTTTTAAATGCTCATTTTTGACACAAGGACGAAAAAAGGGCTGATTTTTATACTGTTTTTAGGATTGTGTTTTGATACTGTGAGGTCTGATCTGTCAGCTGCTCAGAAAACCATCTGAATCCAAGCCCAAGTGTGTTTTGGAGCAGAGACTACATGGTATAAAGATGGTTTACTAAGTAACAGTAGCCTCAATTTGAACAGCTTTTCCACTTTTAACTATCTAACACTACTGAACACCACACAGAGCAACCGTTGCCAGGTACAGTATGACTGTGGCACCTTGTAGTAATGTTATCATGAACGTTCATTAGACCTGCTGTTGTTGTTTGCTATGTATTGCAATGGAAGACCTGGACCGTGACTTTTGGTTATTTAAGGCAAAAATTACTGTTTGACAGTCATGTTCTTGATCAGGTGTTTGTATTTAAGAAGTGTGGGATTTATTTAAAAGTAAAACTTTTATTAGAAACCAAACTCAAGTTCACCTTTTCAAAAAGTGTTCAGCTCTAAAATGTTTCAGTCGCCAATCTAAACTTTTATTTGGAGAGTTTTTTGTCTCCATACATGGGGATCATATAAAGTCTTTAAAGTTTGGAAAATGCTTAATTTTAACCATAACGTAATGTGCTTGAATTCAAATATACTCCTTATATATATTCAAACGTACTCCATAACCTGGTGTTTCACCTACACAAACCAAAAATCTATTAATATGTGAAATAAAACCAGTTTTGTTAGTGTGTCTCAAAGAAATATAATAATAAAACATACAAGGTTAATTTGAACAGCTGCTAAATTTTAAAAAAATTATGCTACACATTGATTACTGTGGGTAAAAAAAGAATATTTTCACAGTTGCGTTTATAGTAACAGTAAACACTGGAGAAATGAATCCAAACACAGATATCAAACAAAGGCAACCAAATATGATACAAAAGACGAATACGGTGTTTTTTCTTATTTCTGCTCTTTTGCACATTAAATAATTGTTTGTTATTTTAAATGACAGAAAACACATTGAACTTATTACTGTCATGTGTGTCGCTTCCATGTTTTAGTCCAAAGATTTTCTTCCTTAGAAAAAGATCCAAACAGAAAAACTGAAGTGCCCTTTCTCTTCATTGTCGTAGCTCGTAGTACAAAAGTTCTTCCTTAACTCCAAACTGTAAATACTTGAACATTTACCACTGAGTGAATAAACCTAATAAGTGATGTGCTGACTTGTTTTTCATTGGCCTGTAAATTTAAAAACTCAGTTTAGAGTAGTTACATACCTGAGAAATACAGTGTATAGTTGTCAATAGTTGTAATTGTACAGTTATTAGTCCACAGGGTGGCGCTATTGCATAAGGTTAACCTGCAGGGTGAACCTGTTGAGCATTGCTCTGCACAAACAACACACTGTACGTCCTAATGAATCCTAATGACAGTCACAGCGCAGCTTAATCTTACAAATTTAACTTCATCATATCGTCTGTTTTCCCAGAAGTAGATTTCATGTCTGGCATTCTTTGAAAAGTTTCCCTGTCGGTCCTCTGCCAGCCTTAATGAAACCGCTTTTCTGGGGGAGGAAAAATGTGACCAGCATACAGAGAATAAAAAGGCTCAAACAACACAAGAAGAAGAAGAAGAAAAGGTTTTAATTGATTCATGCAATACTTAATAATCATAATTGTGCCAAAACAAAATGATGAAAAGAGAAATAAAATGTTATTAGATGAGTAATGATCTAGTTTACTAATCTAATTTACTCAATCTAGAGGAGACTGTGCTTATTTCTGAGATAACAACCTCAAATTAATACTAATGACCTTTCAGAGTCATACTGACTAACAAAAGAAAGAATTAACTGAAAACAGTTGTTTAAATATTAAACCCTGTCCAGCTTTTTATTATATTGACAGATTAAGATAAGATATTCCTTCATTAGTCCCACGACGGGGACATTTACAAGAGTAGCAGCTGATATTAATATTTACAAAAGATACAAAATAAAATGTACAAAATTAGATTTTAAATGTGTGACTGAATGAAAAAGTCACCATTTTCTAACAACTGAGGACTTGAGGTCTTAGTTCAGCAACTTTTTATGGTTTTTTTTTATTCTTAATGTACCATCAGTGCTCACAGCTGCTTCCACACACTGAAGCAGAAGAAGGAGTGACATTCAAACACACATTAGGAATTTTACCCAACTCTCACCTTATTGTAATAACAATGTACTTGCGCGCATTGGTCACCCGGTCAGGGCCACTTCCTAAATCTCCATGAGAAAAAAAAAAAGCCCCCCCGTCAAAGCGTCCCAGAGGGGGAACACAGCAGGTTTATGGTAATAAGCCTCTGAGGAGAAGAGGAGGAGGAGGCGGAGGAGGAGGAGGAGAGCCACGGAGCCATTTTGTACTCATTTTAAACTCAGTGTGGGTTAACGCAGCCGCTGCGCGTCGTGGATACAC
Organism: Pempheris klunzingeri; assembly: GCF_042242105.1. Lineage (NCBI taxonomy): Eukaryota > Metazoa > Chordata > Actinopteri > Acropomatiformes > Pempheridae > Pempheris > Pempheris klunzingeri. Next base: position 4,051,069 of record NC_092033.1, read on the forward strand.
CGAGACTATGGAGACCGAGCGCCTTTTCCCACGTTAAAACTTCACCATGAGGGATAAAAGTAAAACGCGGTGTTGGGAGAGGGAGAGTTAATGCTTTTGCGGAGGAGTTTCGGTGAAGTTGGCTGGGATTTGGCAGGTTTAAAAGCATGGAGCTGTCGATGTGTTGGATGTTGGCTTGTGTCCTGTTCAGCGTGCCGCTTGCGAGATGTTTGGAGATGCACCTTTCGGAGACTTTACAGCCCGGGACCGTTTTGGCAAACCTGTCGCTCGGCCCTGGATGGACTTATAAACTTGACAGGACTTTATCCACTAAATTCATCCAGAGCCTTTTCCAAGTTGAGAGGCACGATGGGGTTATCCGTCTGTCCCGCACAGTCCGGTGTGCGCGCACACCGCGGAACCCTGCGCCTGTGTTTGTCACAGCAGGTTCCTCGGCATCTGGAGACGTTATTCTAACACAGTTTAATGTGTTTGTCCACGGCCAGGACTGTTTTATTAAATACAAGAGAAAGAAAGCGCCAGGTAAGCCAGACATTCACATTAAACACCTTTCAAAACTGGAGGCAACTTCCTGCTTGCCTGCAGGTAAACTGCTTTTGAATGTAACAGAACTTTTGCCCACCTTTACGCGGAGCAGCGCCTTTTCGGACAGCATGTGCGCTGGAAAAGACTTAAGCGCAGTGTTCATGCACGGGGGTTTATTCCTGGCCAGTGACTTGTGTCTGGAGCACAGAGGACAGCCCGAGGTGACGGTGCAGTGCGCGCTGCGCACCTCTCCAGGCGCCGGGCTCTCCGTGCAGCTGAGTCTGACGCTTGTAAAAGTGCCCCAACAACACGGATCCCTCTCAGAAACCGCCCCTTGGAAGTCTGGCAATCTGGTTCACAGAGGGAAGCGACAGGTAAACGCGGCACCCCAGTTCCAGCTCCCCAACTATCAGGTGTCCGTGCCCGAGAACGAGCCTGCGGGGACGCGGGTTATCACTCTGAAAGCCACTGACCCGGATGATGGAGAGGCAGGGAGGCTGGAGTACAGCATGGAGGCCTTGTTTGACAGCAGGTCCAATGACTTTTTCGACATCGACTCCCAGACAGGTAGAATAGCAACCGTCCAGGCACTAGACAGAGAAGTCAAAGACACCCATGTTTTTAAAGTCACTGTCACTGATAACGGCTCACCCAAAAGATCTGCCACATCTTACCTCACTGTAACTGTGAGCGACACAAACGACCACAGTCCCGTGTTTGAGCAAACTGAATACCGTGTCAGCATCCGGGAGAATGTAGAAGTGGGCTTTGAAGTGATGACAATCCGGGCCACCGATGGGGACGCCCCCTCCAACGCCAACATGATCTATAAAATTGTGAACGGCGATGGAGTTAATTCTGTGTTTGAAATTGACCCCCGGAACGGCCTGGTGAGGATCAGAGAGCGGCCTGACAGGGAGACGAGGGCCCAGTACCAGCTGATTGTTGAGGCCAACGACCAGGGCAAAGACCCAGGCCCCCGCAGTGCCACCGCCACTGTCCACATCTCTGTGGAGGATGAGAACGACAACTATCCACAGTTCAGCGAGAAGAGGTACATTGTACAGGTCCCAGAGAACGTGGCAGTCAACACCAAAGTCATCCAGGTGGAAGCGACAGACAAAGACGAGGGGAACAACGCCAAAGTTCACTACAGCATCATCAGTGGCAATGTTAAGGGGCAGTTCTACATTCACTCCCCCACCGGTGTGATCGATGTCATCAACCCTCTGGACTATGAGATGATTCGGGAGTATAATTTGCGGATTAAGGCTCAGGATGGTGGCAGGCCTCCTCTGATTAATGGCACGGGGATGGTGGTGGTGCAAGTGGTGGACATAAACGACAACGCCCCCATGTTTGTCAGCACGCCTTTCCAGGCTACTGTGTTGGAAAACGTGGCCGTTGGTTACTCTGTGATCCACATTCAAGCAATCGATAGTGATTCAGGAGAAAATGCCCGGTTGGAATATCGGTTAACTGACACCACGCCTGGTTTTCCGTTCACCATCAACAACAGCACAGGCTGGATTACAGTGAGCGAGGAGCTCGACAGGGAGACCACTGACTTCTACACCTTTGGCGTGGAGGCGAGAGATCATGGCGTACCTGTGATGTCCTCCTCAGCCAGCGTTAGCATCACCGTCCTTGATGTGAACGACAACGTTCCCACATTTACAGAGAAGCTTTACTCGCTGAAGATCAATGAAGATGCTGTCGTGGGGACCAGCGTGCTGACAGTGACGGCTGTGGACAGGGACGTAAACAGCGTGGTCACCTATCAGATCTCCAGTGGCAACACCAGGAACCGCTTTGCCATAACTAGCCAGAGTGGCGGCGGCCTCATCACCTTAGCCCTCCCCTTGGACTACAAGCAGGAACGCCAGTACGTCCTGACAGTCACCGCCAGTGATGGAACACGCTACGACACCGCTCAGGTGTTCATCAACGTGACGGATGCCAACACACACCGGCCCGTCTTCCAAAGTGCCAACTACCAGGTGATGCTCAGCGAAGAGAAACCGGTGGGCTCCACTGTGGTGGTGATCAGTGCGACGGACGAGGACACGGGAGAAAATGCTCGCATCACATACGTGATGGAAGACAACGTTCCTCAGTTTAAAATCGACCCGGATACAGGTGCCATCACGACACAAATGGAGATTGATTATGAAGACCAGGCTTCCTACACATTAGCCATCATTGCCAGGGACAATGGCATCCCTCAGAAATCTGATACCACCTATGTGGAAATCATCATCCTGGATGCCAATGATAATGCTCCTCAGTTTCTTAGGGATATGTACCAGGGGAGTGTATTTGAAGATGCACCTGTTTACACCAGCGTCCTCCAGATCTCTGCTTCGGATAGAGATTCTGGCTCAAATGGCAGAGTGAGCTATACGTTCAATGGTGGCGATGACGGAGAGGGGGATTTCTTCATAGAGCCTTACTCTGGCATTATCAGAACTGCTCGCAAATTGGACCGGGAGAACGTTCCTGTTTACAATCTGAAGGCCTTCGCTGTGGACAGGGGGATACCGCCTCTGAAAGCAGCTGTTCCCATTCACGTGGTTGTCCAAGACATAAATGACAATGCTCCAGTGTTTGAGAAGGATGAGCTGTTCATCGACGTGGAGGAGAACAGCCCGGTGGGGTCCGTCGTGGCCCGAATCACTGCCACTGACCCCGATGAGGGCACCAATGCTCAGATCATGTACCAGATCGTAGAAGGGAATATTCCAGAAGTTTTCCAGCTAGATATTTTTAACGGTGACCTCACTGCCCTCACAGACCTGGATTATGAGACTAAGACTGAGTATGTCATCGTGGTCCAGGCCACCTCAGCACCACTAGTGAGTCGGGCCACGGTGCACATCCGCCTTATAGACATGAATGACAATGAGCCTGTGCTGCAGAACTTTGAAATTATTTTCAACAACTACATCACCAACAAGTCCAACAGTTTTCCATCAGGAATAATCGGAAAGGTACCGGCTTATGACCCAGATGTGTCGGATAAGCTACGGTACAAGTTTGAATCTGGAAATGAGCTCAGTCTGCTGCTGCTGAACGAGGACACTGGGGATCTGAGGCTGAGCAGGGACCTGGACAATGACAGGCCCCTGGAAGCACCCATGACCATTTCCGTCACGGGTAAGACACACTTCTGAAAATGTTCTTCTTTTCATTTAAGTTTCAAGCCACTTTTTCCTGTGAGAAAACTCTCACTTTGTGTGTCAGCATATGCAAAACAGGTGATAAAATGTGTTAAAGACAGAAATTTGAGTCACTCCATGTGATGTGTTAACACACCGCAGAGTTAACACAGCGTTGTGTTGACTAGAGACAGAGGGCTGGTTTTGGCTGTAGTGCTGATTGTGTTTTTAGTGTTTGCTGCAGGCTCTGTGCAGGATCCGGTTGTGCTGCTTTTGTGCCATTTGGGTGATAAGTGTATTGTGTGCAAGTGGTTGGTTGAGGTAATGAAAAGGTGCTATTAGCAGGCACCCTCATAACCAAGCTGCTTTGTTGTTGCAGGTATGTGGGTTTCTGTCAAAAGTGTGAACACACACAAGCGTTAAGTGCAGGCACATGCACACACACATGATTCCCCTCACTTAGAGCATAGGCTGCACTCTTTGAAGTGCTGAGGCTGAAGGTTTTTGGCCTTGTGTAGGTGCGCTGCAGGAGATTTGTGAACATCTTGCGGCAAGATGTCTCCCAGATTTTCACCGGAGTAGCTCTCCTTGCTTTGCATTGTTTTTACACGTTTTTCACACTTGGAGCTGCCTCGGTTTTGAACGAAACAGATCCAGAGTCTGGTTTTGGGGGATAAACTGAGATTTCTGTAGCAGGGGTGTGGATCTCGAGGCTTGTGTGTTCGTATTACAAGGTCATGCAGAAAGAATTTGTGTTAAGTTGCCTTTTTTCCTCTACAGAAGCAGACTTTGTTCTTTCAAGTTAAAGATTAAACAAATGTAAACACTTGGACATTCACACCTAAACTGGCAGGGTAACGGCTACAGTGCATGTAAGTTCACACACTTTGCAAGAAAGCTCTGTGACATTAATCAGGCAGTTGGACCGGCAGGATAAATCTAATACCCTGACTGAATAACTAACCTGTCACCTATTGACAGCTGGTTGCTCAACCTTCTGTCTTTTATTCTTTCCTATATTCTCACACTCTCTCTCTCTCTGTTGGTTGTTCTCCCAAAACACATTAAGCCCTGAAATGGGCAAACAGCCCAACATAGCTAGATCTCGTCAGCTCGCTATCACTCTGTGTCACCCTATCATCTCCCCACGCAAAGCAATGCCAGCATATATCACACATGCTGAAGGAATAGAAATAAGCTGCTGTGGACCAGGGAAACATACGTTCCCAGACCATCAGCTGAATCATCTCTGTGATTATCTGAACTGTGAGCTCCAGATCATTAACAGCAAACAATGCTCACAACTTTTTGCACACAAGAGAGTCCCTTTTTGCTGTCAACTTCAATATATTTCTTTATCTTTTAGCGGCATTCCCCCTCCTTTGGGCAGTGTTAGGGTAATATCGTAGTCCTTTAGCTGGACTGAAACCTGCACTGACACGAGTTAATGTTACACGCTGTGGTTTACCAGTCAGTGGAAGGCCTCCCCACATGTTTTCTCTAACAGTGTTTTTGCTAAAGGACTTGTGCCTTGTCTTTGTCTTGGACAAAAGACAGACTGTCCTTTTCTAAGTGTTTTATAGCCGTTATAGACGACCCGCAGAGCATGACAATAGTTACAGGCCTTACAGCCCCCATTCTTTGCCATTGCACTCATGTTTGTCAATAACTGCTGACAGCTCTTGTGGTATCCTTGACAACAGTGACCTAATGATAGTCCCAAAGGGGGCTGGACCTCTTCATTACATGTAGCCATGTGCCCACACACACACAAATATAAGTAAGCATGTGTTCGTGCACAATTAACCAGATGCGCATTCTCCAACCCCCCCTTTTTTGGTGGCTCACTCTGATGTCAAGTGTTAGGGAACCATTACATCTGATGTCCTGACCTTTCAACCCCGGGCTCTTGGGAGAGGAAGGCCTGAGGGGATTGGTGAGCGAACGACCCCTCAACAAGCACAAAGAGACAAGACTGCGTTTGTGTCTCTGTCTCTCTCGAATTGAATCATTTCGGATCAGCTCCAACTATTCGGACCCGTTCTGCCCTCTAGTCTGACGCACACACACCAGTCTTTTCAGGTTGGTTTTCTCTTAAAGGGGTAACATCATCCTTATCAGCTCATTATGCCTCCTCGCATCAGGGCTGACATCCTCTGTCTATCAGGGCTCTGTCTTGCCTGCTTTACCCTCATTATTATGCCTGGTCAATTGAACAAAAGCCGGTGGATGTATGAAAGTGAGCACAGATTTGTTCAGGCTCCAGACGACCCACGGTGAAATAGAGATGACGAGGTTGCCATCTGTCACAAAAGAGTGACACATTTTTCTCCTTGGATCCTCCTGGTCAAGACTCCTCTTTGAATCAGTGAAAGATGTTCACAGGTGCTTTTATTGTGGCAACAGAAGGCCTGAGAATGTCTCTCTCTACCCTTCTGCTGATACACAAGAAAGCCCTGATAACTCTCCTGAGATACACTCGCTTAACACACTCTGGTAGCCACAACACTGATCTATCTGTCCTAGTTCTCTACCCCTGTACTTGTGTGTGTGTGTGTGTGGCCGTAGCTCCCTGGTTCGATAGCTAAGGGCTAGGTGTTCTCATTGTAAGAGATCTTATCCGAGCTTGTCAGATTTCACTTAAAACCTTTTGGGGTTTTCATTCTGTTTTCTAAAAGATGAGTATCTGTCAATTTCTGTCACAAAGGCAGAGCTGCACAGTGTTTCAGTGTAGTACGCCTCCATCCTGGCTTGATTTTACTCTATAAAACAGGTGTAGACGTTTGGTACGTCACTGAGCCCTGTCCAGTCAGTCGCAGATCTGTGAGGTCTTAAAAATCAAAGCAAGCCAGCAGTGGTTCACAGGAAACAGTCCAATCCCAATTTCCCCAGTTTGTTACCGTAGTTACTGCTGAATAAGACTCTCAAACCAGCTGGTTGCTTGCCAGAAGTGACCGTCGGACCCGCCATCAAAAGACAAGATTTACTAGCATTTGGACAGCTTGTGTTGTTAAAGTGCCTCCACTGTCGGCAATCTAGATAATTTGTGATTTCCTAAAGTGGTGATGAAAAGGAGGGCTTGATTTTGATCGTTACAGATTGAACTTTTGACCTTTTTGGAACATTTGTCTTGACAGAAATCTAAATTGATCTCAAGGAGCCAATCTGAGCTGAACCGCACAAACATTCATCGCCAAAGTGATGCTCTTGGAGCTAAAAAAGGACAGTCAGCTACATGTGACACAGAGAAGATTGTTTCATTAGCCAGTGGTGCGCAGGCAGGTGGCGCTGATCAGTAGTGTTTTGTCCATGTATCCAACACCTTCTTCGATTTGCTCCAATCAAATTGCTGCTTCCTGATATGCAAAAGAATGACATAATGCGCACTGGTGTTTTTTTTTCTCCATCTACCTGATAGGTGGGGTTTACAGCAGCAGAAGCTAAGGCTTGCATGGACTGGCTATAGGTGGAGTTGCGTTATATCATTGAGCGACGCAGCATCGCAGATTGTTACTTAAACGATTAGGAATGATTGATGTTAAATCGTCTTTTTCCACCCTCGCTCTGATCTTTTTCCTAACCCTTGGTGAGCAGGGTGACATGCCACTACACGCACCCATACACGTACCCACCTCCCCCCTTCCTCCCTGTCCTCCCCCTCTTTTTCCCCCATGGGGCTTTTGCTGAGCTTCCATGCCTTTGGTTTGGCCCTTAATCCTGTTGAAGGAGTTGCATAGCTCAGCTTTTTAACATTTCTGTTCTCGTCCGCCCACCCCCTCTAATAAACACTTTCTTTGCTCTCTCTCACTCCCTTTCTCAATATACATAATTAGATTTCCACTGTGACACAAGAGCTTTGTGCTTATTTAAAATCCCGGCTGAGATAAAATACAATCTGCAAAGAAACTCACTGAACTTCCACAGTCGGGCCACTTAAAACATTCCTGTGGAAAGCACCACTTTATGATACATAAGGAAAGAAAAATTTGATTGTCCACTTGCTATGAGGCACTATTACTCTTGTGCAATGCGCTGTAGAATATTGGGTGTGACGTGTTGCTCCCTGTATGAATTTTGTGGTTTTTCATTCATTCTCTTGAACCAAGAGGAAGAAATCTTCTTCTGGTCTGTCTCCATCCCTTGTTCTTGGCATTCTTTTGGTTTCAAATCATTATTTGGCCACGAAATATTGCTTCACATGTGTCACAGAGAACACGAGAACTCGTACTGGGAAAGATAAATGACTCCTTGGGTGAGTCAAGGGACAAATATCTTCCTTTGGGGCTTCTGTTCCCATCTTTCCATCTTTTCCAGGTAGCTGTTGTGCGTGTGATGACTCCTCACAGGGGCGAGGTGTGGCAGCGACGCACAGTGATCAGTGGTGACCTCTCACCTGTGAGATCAAAGCAGGACATGGGGTTTTAAACACACACTCAGCAGTGAGAAGTGACCCTGTGCTGCTCTACACATGACTTCTGACCTCCCAACCTGATGGATGGGACAGAAAGGGAGGCAGTGTTGTGTATGTGGCAATGAGTAGATGTGAGGCTAAAATTCATTTGTCATTTCAAATAGCTGAAATCTGCATGGATGGAGCCTGTGCGCTTCAGTCCTGCCTGCAGCAGGTTGTGTGTTTTCCTGCAGTGTGTGTGTGTGTGATATGCTGCCATTCCCAGGCTTGGCTCTCACAGTAACTGATATTGAGAGATCCCATTCATTCCTAAGATATCACACACTCCTGGCTTTAAACATCGCCTCTCGCCACATTCCCTCCTGTGTCCTTCCTCCTCATTCTTTCCTCTCGTTCTCGGCTTTATTGTCTCCCCTCATGTCTTCCTTTGTCACTGTTTGTTTCTTAAGAATCCACCTATGGCTCGACCATCAGCTTGGAGAGTGTTGGCTCTTCTGCCACGTGGCTTTCAAAGCTAAATCTGTCCTGAGTGGCTACAGAAACTTATTAGATTACTGCCCGTCTCGCTTTCTCTATCTATCTGTCTGCATGCCTGTCTGCCTGTGTGCCTCTCTTCAGTCCTGCCCATGTTTTTGCGTCCGTGCCTATGTGTGTATACCTGCCTGGTGCCAAGTATGTTTTTTACCCATGCTAGTGGCACTTAGTCTCAAGTCAAACCTAATGGAAACTGTTTATCCTGCATTTATTTGCATCCATAAAATGTGTCCACTTGTAGTTTGTACTGCTGAAAAGGAATTTGTAGCCTAACATTTGCTGGTGAATTTATTTATTTAAGGTTAAACAAAAAGGATAATGTGAAGTGGTACGTCTGAAATGTATGTCGGCAAACAAACGTATAGAACAAAATGTTTGTAGCGACTTTCATATCAGCCGTGAAAACTTAAATGAATTAGATGATGCTCCCTTGTCCTGAAGGTGAGAGTAGAGAGGAAGACACATGCAGGTGTAATAACAGTCTTCGTGTCTCCATGTCTCTGTGTGTGTGTGTGTTCAATGAGTGAGAAAGGAATCACATTCATGCTTAATCTTGTACGCCGACAGTGGGGTTTAACGTTTGGCTCTGTGTGTGTGTGTGTGTGTGTGTGCCTCCAGGCCGTAGGCTACAGTTTGAAGTGTAAATACCAGTGGATCAGGACTGGTCACCGTTCGACTCCACCGGTGTCTGAACACTCAATTACAAGCTATAGAGAGGAGGGGATGTTAGGGATCCAAGTCTGTCAGCTGATGCCGTCACTGCCTGCGATGAGAAGGCAAACTGCTCCCTCTGCCTTGTGGGAAAAATGTTTGAGTTGAAAGATGTTAAAAGATGTTTGTCTGTATCTTCCAAATCTGAGCTTTCTTTCCGCCCACACTCTGAATCTGTGTGCTGCTTTCTCGAGAACAGTGACTCCAGCAGGAAATCTCTCTAAGCATCGTACACGTTTCTGTTGCTGGCTGCAAGTGTGTTTGCAGTGAGGACTTTGTTTGTTTGCAAACAATATGTTTTGGGTCCGGGTTGAAAAAGATAAAGGGGTAAAGTAGAGGGGTTTTTTCTTTGTGGTGTGTGATCATACGTAGGCTTTTTGGCAACTTTTTGTAGTGTAAAATTGTCTTTTTAATGTGTGTGTGTGTGTGTGTTTAGTGACAAAGGCCTTCATCTGGTTTGCCACACAGATGACACCCCACCCCCCCTTTCCCTCTCTGTCACATACACTCGCAGGGTAATCTCTCGTTTACATGCAGCAGGACAGTGATTTCACCACTCAAACTCCAGCAGGTTTTGGTTGGCGGTGGAGGTGGTGGAGAGGTCGTATTTGATTGTAACCTGACACACCTCTCGCAGTCTCATTCTTTTTCAGTCTCTCTCACTCAGACGACACAATACTCACCTTTGTCTCTCTCGGCGAGGAGGCAGGGAGGGCATCGCGGCTCGCCACCGGCTCACGAGTGTGACATTACATGCGTCATGACGTGCGATGACCAGCTGTAGGAATGTTAAGTGGCGGTGGGGGCTGGGGGTGTATGTGTACAGTATCTAGCCAGGGTGAATGATGTGTGAGGAAGAGGGGAAAGAGGAGATGATAGGGAGACAGTTGGAGTCTTCCTCCCCTGGTTGTCTCATGGGCAGCGTGACTCATATCTGATGAGATTTTGTGGGATGTATTTTAGGGTACCTGTCTGAACTTGCAAGAAGTCTAAAGATGTGTTTGCAGAGCAACAATCACAAAAGACATGTTCATCGTGTTCGTACCTGATTGTCTTATTTGTTTCTAAGCTTCCTCCATGACATGACATCTACTTTTAGATCTGAGCATTCAAATAACTGTGCAGGACACGTGTCATGAGGTCAGATTTTTTTTTTTTTTTACTGATTTTATGCTGTATCACGTGATATCTGATGTACATGGGAACCAAAATCATGTGACTTCATTCAAATTTGAGGCCAATTACACAACAACACATCATACAACAGAGTTAAAAACAGAATTTTAACTTTTTCATCTGAGTGCTTTTTATTTAATTTTATATTGTAAGACGACTCATTGCTGGTTGTAGCAAACAAAACATATAAAAACACACATAACATAACCACATACTGGAATAATCCAAGGACACGCAGACTCTTTCAGTTGAATTGTAAATACACATAGCCTTAGTTTTAGATTCAGTTTTAATGTTTCTCTCTTAATGTTACTTTAGAATAACATACATACATTGTTGAGCTCTTAACTCCTAGAAGCCAGACTTTACCCTGAGGTGTGCAGGCTGTTTCTCAGTCTAGACTGAAGGCAAGAAGAAGCCAAATTTTCATCACGAGGGTCCTGACAATGATAATTAACCCGCCTGAGGAGCTGAGGCAAGTTAACTGTGTTTAAAAAAACAAAACACAGATTAGGAAGATGAAAGATGAGCACCAGGTCCACGGCAGAAAGAATCAGTAGCTGTTAGAGTACTGAGAGATTTAAGGCGCCTTTTGTTTTGACAGCAAAACTAGTATCTTACATTTTGTATGAATGAAATGAAAAGTCAAGGGAGACTGGGAAGTCACTGCGCCTGCCCAAAAAATAGTCTGTCCCAAACCTTTCATAAAACAGCAACTTGTTTTTACACTTTGGCTTTTGTACTGATTAAGTAAATGAGATTTATTTAAATTGAATTAGTGATCCTCTGAGGTGCTGGTAGGCAGATTCAGTCACCTTTGGAGAGGCTAGACTAGCTGTTTCACCCTGTTTCCAGTCTTTGTGTCTTTCATATTTAGTGTACAAATATGAGAGCAGTGTTAGTTTGAGTATGGCCCAAAATGTCAAAACATTACTTTGAGACTGATGATGAAATTGTAGCTTTTCTTTCTGTGCAAACCTGACCTCTGAACCGGTTTCATTTATAAATCCCGACCTCCAGGTCATCACAACCCATTTCCCGTTCAACAGGTCAAGCACCGTGTTCAGGTTGTACTCTGCCACCTCTGTTCTAATCCGGCCCGGCGTTATTTCTTCTGCCACGCACTGTGACTTCACATCTTAGCCATTAGCCAAAGTACAACCCTTGCTCCCTGTGTAATAGTCCTGCATGTGATGTATTCAGCTACGATCCTCAGAGCTATTAAGACTTGGCATTGGCACTGACAATGCAGGTATTAGGATGAAATGTCAAACGGCTTAAATGGATTGAGTTTGCTGGCACAAACAGACCAATATCTGTTCAGCGTTTAAGTCCCGTTGCTTAATCTGGAGCTAAACAACAAGGTGCCCTTCTGCAGAAATCCTTCCAGAAGAATATCCTAAAACTGACCAACGTAGATCTCAAAACAAGAAATGACACTATGATCTTGAAAATAAGTATGATTAAAATAGACGACAAGAGCTTTTTGAGTTTGGATGAAAACATTTCTATCGACACCTTTCATGAAAACTGACACCGTCCCATAATTGCTGTTCCTTAAAAACCGCTCGATTGGGGCTTTAACACCGAACCTCTGTGACTGTTGAATTTGGCCTCCACAGAAAGACTTGATGCCAGATTTTGTTCACAGAGGTGTCGGCTTTAGTCATTTCCCCCTCAGCCAGGAAAGGAGCTGGTGACAGGTGTACTCTTGAGAGTTAATAGCTTGTGTGGGGGGACTTGTTGATGCACGCTTTGCTCTCAAATTGTTGTTGCTCGCTGTGTCTTACTCTGTCAGGCAGCCCTCGACTTCCCAGAAATGTTATCTTTTCTACTAACGTGCATAGATTGATGCATCTATGGTTTCTTTTCCTGAAGTGGCTGGCAGCATGATGGACAGCCATGCTAGCAGTCTAATTCCAAAGCCTTTAATTATAATGTTTTTACCTGACGACCAGCTTTTCCTCAACGGGTAAATTGCTGTGTGTTCTCCATATTTTTAGGGTGAGGGTAATTTTAGTGTGTAGTGTATTTTTTAGCCACACTAGCTGTTGGATGTATTACAATGAAATTTGTACAAACATTCATGTTCTCTTTGGGATAAATTGGTGAGCCTTTCCTGACTTTTATTTTTGTAACTCTGTGGATAAGAAAGTTTCCCTCTGGGGAGTTCAAGCTCTGAAGGATTTGATGTCTCACTCAGGGGCACATCAGTGGCCTGGATGTTTACTGTCATGAGGGGATTTGAACCCTGACTGAGAGGCAAAGCTGATTTTGGGAATACCCCTACACCCGTTTCACTCCAATGTGTCTGTCACAGATGACTGCTGTTATCATTGGTGTCACCTTACAACCTTCTGACAGCTACTGTTCTGCTCTGACAGCTCTTCTCTCTTGTTTAAGGTTTAAGGGAAAATACACATGCACCCAATATGCACTTGAATGTGTGTTAACACACACATGTAAGAGCTCACTGAGCATCACAGTGTTAGCAGGCAAAGCATACACCACACCCTGGGTCACACTTGGCTCCTACCGGCGGAGCGGCTTAGGCCTCTGTAAGCATTTCAAAGGAACAGACTAAGACGTGCGGATTGAAGCTTTGTGTGTTTTCTCCGTCCCTCCAGGCCTCTTCTTTTAGCAGAGAGGGAGATACAGATACACATGTAGACAGAGGGAGCTCCAAGGTGTATTGGGTTTGCTCTGCCTTTTGATAGGGTGTCATGATGCGTCTTTGAACTGAGGTCCTATGTTACATTTTGGATGGGGTGACTCACACACATGCACACAAAAACACATCCATAACCTGCATGTATGTGCACTCGCACATGCACACACAGGTACAGTATCCCTTCTGTCTGTCACTCACGATCCAGATCACACTCAGGCTGTGGACTGCGCAGCGGCCGACCTCTTCCCCTGGAGTGTTAAGGCCAAGTTTCACACAAAGATCTCTTCCACCTTTTATACTGCACACAAAAAGGGCCTCACCCTCCCAAAATGTCTTCAGTTACATGTGTATCAAAGTAAAAGCTACTTTATCCTTTAAGAACTGCTTTGACGCAGCGCAACTTAAAGTTTCCAGTGAAAGTTTGTTTGGGGCTCGTAGTCACATTAAGATAAATCTTTTTATGAAGCACATACAAAGCAGATTTTTGCACGACGCATGCAACTTATTGTCTGATCGCGTTCTAACTGTGTTTAGGTTGCACTTTCACTGCTAATATGAATGTGTGCTCTTCAGTTTCGGTGTGTGTGTGTCTAAGGCCCATCGTATTGAGCTGATAGCAAATTCCTGGAATAAGGTTTGCTAATTAACTTAGTGCAGCAAGTTGTGGTACTTGTGGTTGGTATGGTGGAAAAGTGGAAGTGATGCCTTCCTTATCTTCATCACCGTACGATGTTTAGCCGCACTCCTGACACCTCGGCTGTGGAGCCAAGTCAGGACCCACAATGCCCCTCTGTGTCCCTGTTTGTCCCATGTGATGTTTAAAAATGACATACGTGCTGCTGTCTGCCTTCAGCGGCGCCTTATTAAATTACATCCTGGGTTAAAGTGAGGAGCTGTTCGTCTGTGTTTGTGTGCATGAGTCAGTGATCAAAAACTGTGCTTGGATCAAGTAAATGTGAAGAATCAGCTCCTACTCATCCCTCGTGTCTGATAAGTGACAGATAATGTGAGGAGGAAACCTTCTGGCTGAATGTGGAAGCCTAAATGTGGACTAAAGATGCCACCTGCTTTAGAAAACGAACCTCCTGTGACCTCAGAGACATCCACTTGACTTGTTTGCCTCCCTCTTCTTCAAAGTGTCAATACTGATGCACTGCAACAAAGTGGGATGTTGTCTAATACTTGTGCGTTAGTCCAGGCAATTCGCCAACTCCTCACCCTCCCTGAAAGCTGTTGGAGCCTGATGCCGGCACTCCTCGCTGTCTGACCACAGACGTCCCTGACAGCATGCCGACGAGCTGCTGAGCATTCACCCTACACTCTGCTCAGGAGCCGCTAAAATATATCCCCTCGTTGATGTAGCTGAGTCGATAATGTAGCTGTCGGTTCTTAATAGACCCATTACACTGCTTAATGCTTGTAGATGAACTGCAGCTGCCAGTCAATGCAGCAAGGCAAGATGGAGATAAAGTTATTGCAGTGACTGTGTAGCATTTGTCCTCTTTTAGCCTTTAGGATCTTGACAAAGTTGCATTTTAGCGTCATAATCTTGCAGCTTTAAACTGAGCGTACGTTAAACGTCTGCTTTCTGTCAGGAAAAATCACCCGAGGAGGCAGTTCGGGTTCAGGGGTCACAACCTTTGGATATGGTTGCTTCACCTTTGGCCCCCGGGGGGGTCACACAGACAAAGTAGAGGGCTCAGGGGCTCTAAATGCAGGTATTATCTGAGTAAACCTCCTCTTACTGCAGTGTCATCTGGACTGTCACTCGGTCTTGCCTCCTGTGTGTCGCGGATAATGTCCGTCTTTCTTGGGAAACATGGAAAGAAACAAAAACCCTTTTCAGACATGGAATAAGTAACATTCTTGGTTTCATGTGTCTTCTAAACTGATGGCTCTCTCTCTCTCTCTGTGTCTGTCACATAAACACTGCTTATGGCTTTATACAGACGTAACAGGATAAAGTGTTGCCGCCACAATCGATCATAGTGGTGATATTTGTTTCATATAAACAACTTGGTTGTCAGATACATAGTTATTAGCATTCATTGCTGCAAATGATTTAATTTCTGTGCACACGATTTAAATTCAGTAACAGTTAATGGTTAGACTCAAATAATCATTAACACAACACATCAGAACAATGATTTATAGGTGTGTGTGTCCCAGTGAGTGATAATAACGGATACAGAAGGCAAAGCAGGTAGAGAATTCACATTTCAGTCTGAGGTGACCACACCCAGGGTTCAGACAAACAGGAGCTCACAGAGCTGACAGTCAGGACTCAGACTGTCATTTGCATTTTATCTTCCTGCACACAATCCTGTCCTCTCTGTCTCTTTCTGTGAGAATACAGTACCCTTACCCACCGAACCACTCCAGGCATGAGCTGCTTTAACATTAAAAGCACAAGTGAGGAAAAAGGCTTAGTTTTAACATGCCAAAAAGTGCGGATTAGTGTGTGTGTCTTCAAATGCTGATGTCCTTTATACAGCCTGCTCCGACCGCAGCCAGCAGCTTTGTGTTGTATGTGTGAAGTGATTGTCTCAACGTGTGAAGAGTCACACGGTTATAATGGGCTCACAGGTCAAGGCATTTCAATATGGGCTTAAATGTTTCAATGGTGGAGGGGATCAGTGTGAGGATGACAGCTTTTAATCCCATTATTTTACTACAGGACGGTTTTGTGACTCTGAAAATTTCTGTTTTAACTAACATAGTTTTTACCTGTTCCTTCTCGGTGTAGTCAGTGGGGTAGCATGATCGTAATGTGTTTTTTTATGTGGACTACAAATAAAAATAGCTAATAGGTATCCAAAATTAGATAAATCTATAGTTTCAAAGGTCCCATTTCACAACTCACAGCTTATTTCACAAACTTTCAGTAAAGTCTGTGATGTGAGCTCTTGGTGCTCATGTTTTTCCCAGGACCCCCCCTCCCCGGATCATGTATATGACATACTGTAGATGCCGGCCGCCTCATGCTTGCATAAGGCTGGGTTCAGGTATTCAGTGGATGGTGTTTGGAGCACTTTTCAGTCCTCAGCCATATATCTGACACCACATGTTTGTCAGGACTGGGTGGAGGCTAGAGCTGTGATACCATGGGACCCAGGAGAAGCCCCTCCAAGTTCAAGCATGTGTGTGATGTGAGGAATGAGTTGGTTCAGCTCCAGAGTCCAGTGCCTGCAGTTTCTTTACTGAGGGTTCGAGCCGACAGCTGGCTATCGATTCCTGGCATACTGCTGCATACTGCTGCTCTTGAACACATTCACATATACACACACCTGTGCATGTATACATGCTGTACTGTGGAGCTGGAACAATTAGTTAAATGATAGATTTGTAATCTATCACATTTTTAAGTAAAAATGTAAAAAAAAAAACCTAAATATGAATCTACAGGCAGCAGATAGAAAGCTTAGCTTGACGAATACAATGCAGAGGGACCAGCTAACCTAGCACTGTCCGAAGGAGATAAAATCCACCCCAAAATGCACAAAATAACATCTTATATCTTGGTTATTTAATCTGTGCAAAAACTTTGGTGTAAAAATGACTAGCTGTGATTTGATGAGTGGTTGAGTTTACTGTCATACTGTCAGAACTCAGGCTGACCTGATTGGCTGTCAGTGACTGTGAAAATGTAGTTTTCTACATTGTCTAGCTTGTTAAATATCCAATCAGTCCCTGATTGTTCAGTTCTATAGGAAATGAATAGGTTTCCTGTGACTTGTGTTGCGTGTTTCTTGGTTCTAGTATTTACTCTCTAAGGTGTGTTTCAAGGTCAGTGAAGGCATCTTGAAACAAACTTACCTCATTTACATACCAAGACCGTCTGTGTGTTACTGAATGTGCTGAGGACACACTCATATGAGTCAAGGCCTGTCAGTGGTGTATCCATAAAATGAGAAAGGAGAGCTGTGGTTAGTTGCTGTGGTTTGGCTTCAGGGGAACTCGCTTTACGGCACATTTACACACATAAACTGTCAGCTTTTTATTCCCATCCATACCTGGCGTCTGTAGTCACTCAGTCAGGGTCCAGAAAGCTGCAGGGCTGATAAAGTGGAAATGGCCTATTATTATTATTAAAGCGATGACAGCAGCCATGGGCAGGCATCACACACTGGCATACCTCTGGCATTGCGTAAGTGGACCCGTCCTGAAATGCACGCAAATACTCTCCGTCAAGCGCACAAACAAATAATCTAATCTTTGTATTCTTTTATAGTCTTGTGAAAGGATCCGTAAACCTTGTGAAGACTGCGAAAGTTATTTGTTTAATGTTCAATACTTCAGCCAGAAGTTATAATTACCATAGTTACACTGTAGATACACTGAAACCATCCCTGACTAAATAGCTTTGTCATTACTGGTGTGGATAACAGCTGGTTTCTCACTGACACACACACAATTTTCTTGTCAGTATCATTCCCTCTTTTTTCTGGAAATCTGTAGACCTCCCACCTGGATTAAACCACATCTGGTTAACTAGCACAGATGCAGGATCAATAGAGAACCCCCACACTCTCTCCAACACACACACTTGTTTGTGCCTTACTAGAACATAGACCATTCCAGCCTCCACCGCAGGAATGACTTCACCTGCAAGCAAAACCAAGAAACATCCTCACTGATTGAGACTGAGCACTGCCTCAAAGTGTGTGTGTGTGCGTGTGTGTGTGTGCATGCCTGTGTGCGTACATGCAGTGTGTACTCAGCTCCAAACACACACTCAAAACAGGTACATAAAACTGAGCAAATTGCCCCGCAGAAATAACTGAGGCGCCTAAGACAAACATGCACATCCCCGTTGTCTTGTCAGCAGTATTCACGCACACACACACACACACACACACACACACACGCACACACACACACACCTAGTAGAGACTGTGGTCCTCAGTCGTGTTATAGTGACCTGGCTCCTCCTCTCATTCCTCATCTTCTTGAAAGCGTCAAAACGTGTCATAACACAACCCGAAACTTCAATAACCTTCATTTTCTTTTTGAAAGAGTTGAAATATTCTGTAGTATTCTGATTGACTGATGTGATCTGCTGACAGTAATTCATGGGGCTATTAAAAATTTGTCTCTTTGGGGGTCGGCTAAATAGCTGTGTGATGTCGGGGCGTGTACCTGCAGGTTGAGCTGAAGTCATAATTTATTTGTTCCCATCCTAATAAATCCCCGTTTATGAGAGAACCAATGGGGAGAAAGATTTGAAGATGCTGGAATACATTGCCAAGATGTGGTTATTTATTGTCGGTAGGGTGATTGAAAGAACAAATAGTGTCGTAAAGACACTAATCACTCATCTAATTAACGATGCCATAATTACATAAAGTTGATTAAGAAAGAGGTGAAAGTTTTTTTTCTTTTTTCCTGGTGTAGTATCTGAAGATGGCCTTAAGTCTTGCTGCCTCCCTGATAATAAGAAGCTATTACGAGCTACACTGTGTGTTGACAGTAATTGCTACCTTAATTTCAGCGAGGAATGCTGCCAATTTGTCAACATTGGTGAGAAGCGGTGGGACCACCCATGCTCTGAACTATGTGTTAAAATAGTGTGAGTAATGACACATTTCTGTCACATTGTGATGGACAGTAAAGTTATCCTGAATCGGGACTGCTCATAACTATAGTGTCTCTGCAGGGTAGCCCCTAGAAATTACTTATTACTTATCAGAGATTGATGCAGCTTTAACTTATGAGCAATCTTGGAATCCGCCGGCTGTTGTCTGATGGGCTGAAGTTTCGATGTTTCCTGTGAAGCCAGCTGATATCCGGATATCTGGGACAAGACTTAACATTCATAAACAGATATCTCCATATGTGAGTAGACTAAACAAAAGCTAATAAATAAGGGAATGATAACCGATGGGTTCAGAGATTAGACAATTAAATATTGTCATTTTCTTACAGATTCTGCATTCATATGCAGATCTGTTAATAGAGATGAACTTATGAGTAAATCATTTAAACCAATATGGACAATAATAACTCTGTATTTATGCAGGATGGAGACAAAGAGGGCCAGGATCGGAGCAAAGAGAAAAGTTGTAACAGGAAGAAATAGTGACTGCTCAACCATCTTAGTATGACGACCTATACCAGCTCTCATCTGTGTGCCACTTCCAGATTAGTTACTTAGAATATGAGGCCTCGAAAGTTACAAGGCGATAATGGCAAAAACCTCAGAGGCAGAGAATTAATTGCTGAAAAATGCTGAAATTGAAATGCAGAGAGGTATTGAGACTCTCCAGACAGAAAGAAAGTGGTAAGTTGACAGAAAGCGATACGTCTTACTGCCTCCCTCCTTTTCTTTTCCCGAAGCTGACTCATTATCACACACCATTCTTGTCAGCCGTGTCACCAAGCACAATACATTGACATTTAACTGACCCTCTGCAGGGGGAGAGGAGGGGAGAAGGAGGGAATGAAAGAAGGAGGAGGAGGAGGAAGAAGGGGAGGAAGAAGATATAGGGCGAGGGGATGGAAATTCTGGCAAAGATAAGAGCCGAAGTGAGGGAGATAGATGAATCTTGAGAGGAAAGGAGTAAAATGAGTTAAAGTGAGAAATAAGGAGGAGGGAAGGAAGGAAGGAAGGGGAGAGGATAGAGGAAAGAGGTGGGGGGCACCCCCCATTTTTTACCCTCACATTCCCTCTTTTTCTGACTTCAAAGAATCTCCCGGTGAGAAGGAATTATTCTCCTCCGCTCAACCGTACCGCTTTGTTACACCACTGTTTTCTTCCCGCTAGTCCTCTACCTCTGCGACCCCCATTGTGGTCACATTATTGCTTCCAAAGAGCACGGTGTAGTAAATGGGATGCTAAGGGCTGTATTCCAATAGTGGTGCTTTTATAGCTGATGCATTCAGGGTATAAATTCTACTTTGCATGCCAGTTGCTGTTTCTTTCTGGTTATGAAAGCAAAGTTGTCTACTCTCTCCTCCACCTTTGCGCCAGGTTTCTGTTTTAATTTCCCTCTCTCTAAGTGCACGAGCCTGAGGGAATTACTGGGTTCCCTGGAGATCAACATGATGAAGGGCCCGACCAGTAAAACCCAGTCCATAAAACCCAGACACAAAAAACACATGTGGAGCACAAACAGTCTTTGTGAAATGCACCTGAGCTACCCTCCGTAATCTTTCCTCTACTTTTTTTTTTTTGTAACCCAAATAGAAAAAGAGAGAGGGTAAGGTATTTCAGCTGTGGCTTGTCCAGGCTGAATCAGTGGCGGCACATGGCCAGGGGAGGATAGAAACATCAAGAGGTCAGCTGGCAGCCAGCAGCTCCAGGTGGGCTGTGAGCCTGAATGAGCCACAACCCCATCTGCGTCTGTATCAACATTGTTTCAATCTGCTGCCTTGGTTGGTTTGCTGACTAACCAGTCGACCAAATGCATGAATGAATGTGACTGCTCGACTGGCTGCATGATTTAATGACTGAATAGATCCATGAATGACTCATTGATCGAAGAAGCGTTTGGCTGTGTGACCAACTGGCCAACAGCATCAGAGCAGCTGTTATATGGCACGTGTTAATACTGTGTGTCAGTCAGAGCAATTAGCCAAACATTTGGGATGCAATCGCAGCCTCCCAAGAAAGATTACACTGAAAACTGATATAAATTATGTTTGTGGGCTTCTTTTTTTTAATTTATCCACTTTGGGAAGCTAAAAGACTGAAACACCAGATTATATACATTCATTGTTTCCTGTGAAGTCTGAATCAAGTTCTATCACACAAAGATGTAATTTCAGAGTGTAAATACACCAAATGATTATTGCTGAAAAATGCCAACTTACAAAGTGTTGTAACGTTAAAGATCCCCACACTGTTCAGTGGAGCTGATTTAAGTTAGGGACACCACATTTGTTAAAGAAAACATCATTGAAAGGCCACCAACAATCGACAGCTCTGGTTGCTGTGCGTCGTCGGTGCCGTCTTCTGATAATTATTAGCTTTTAGACTTCCTCCTGACAGCCTGACAGTTCCGGCTACTCCATTAACAATTTACAGTGTTTCTTCTAGACTTCCTGAAGTTGACAGCAGGTCTGAAAGCAAGCCTGCAGGCCGCAAATACTCGACAGGAGAACAGAGAGTGAGGTAGAGGGGGGAGTTTTACTGTGGCAAATTAGGAATGAAGACTAACAATTATAGCAGCTTGCTTTTGAAAAAATCACTCTATTCTTTGGAGTTTGATTCGCTTTTTCCTGCCACGGTGGGTTGACAGCAGACATAAAGTGAGAAATGGCTGGTATTCTTTTCATCCAGTGACTAACCTTGTAACCAGCAGACCCGCCACATGCTGAGGCGATAGTTTAACAAGAAAGGGGAGGATATGTCTGATTTGCCCCAGAATAGTAAAGGAAAAAGTGCAAGGCAATATGTAAACATGCAGGAATAAAGTACAAGATGTTTGCAGACGTCCTTGCAGTCTCTATTTTACCTGCATATAAGTGCCTTGATGAATTAAGGTACTATTTAGGGTCACCAGATAGAAGAGTGACAACACCCCAATGCAACTAAGATTTTTACAATATTGCTTCATTTTTAACAATCCAGCAACATATTTATGTTATCATATTAATTATTATATTTTATCAATATTTTGTGTGATTTTAGACTATTGTTATATTAGGATATATTGTCTGCAGTAAGATTATGTGATTTTTCTAAAGTTATCTTATCGAACACCAGTTTTTATTGTACATCTTTTGAAAACACCAATAATCACTCACCAAAATATTGTCACATTGTTGCAGAGCTGAAAAAAGCTGATGATTATTTGATTGAATGAGGAAAAATTAATCAGAAAATGACAATAAATGACAATATATTTAATCCTGAAATATAGGTGGAAAAGAATTAGAATATTGTTAATATTGTATCAATATTGGGCTGTTCAGTATAAAGTCCTTATTGCAGAATTAACTCCTGGGCCTTTACTCAAATTAATATATTTACAGTGTATATTTGGAATATGTGTTTTGGTTGGTTGTGTCTGATGTTAGTTATGTTTTTATTTGAAGCTGCTTGCAGGATAAAATGTAAAATCAAATTGCACAAATACTGTTTTCAGTTAAAGGGAGCCAATATAATTTTAGATTTCTGTCCTAACTGTCCCTTTACTCGGACAGCCCATGTCTTTGTAAGGAGGTGGAGTTTGGCAGAGTGCCTCTTCAGTGCCAGCGGGGGTGAGGCGGGATGGGGGTATTCAGCGGGCGTTCAGCAGGTGTCGGTGGGGTATTCAGAGGTGTCGAAAGGGTCGGTGTCTCCCAAACTTTGTCCTTGCGACGACCAAGAAAACAAATCCACACATCCACACACTTGAACACACACACACAAATGTCTCGAAGATTTGCCCGACTTTCTATTTAAATTGACACAAGTCTCATGGTTTCCCAGGGCGACACACCCCTACGCCACCGCCCTCCCTTTTTTTTTTTAAACCCTGCTTTGTTGAAAAGAGCCAATCGTGCGTTGGCTGGTAACTAGGCACCCTATTTATCAGTAACCGGCACCAACAATAACTGTAACCCGACACCCCCTCAGAGAGAAAGAGACAGAGGGAAGCAGAGAGTTGGAATGAGACGGAGAAAGAAAAAGAGTGAGAGAGAAACGGAAAGTTTGGAACTGCCAGAAGAAGTATGGCTGTAATGTCATGTTTAAAATATCCCTTTTATCTTTTACCAAATCATTTTGTTTGGATTCTTCTATAATTCACATAGATTTGTTGCCTTTTGTAGTTTAGCAATTAAAATCTTCATACTTTACAACCCCAATAAAGTGCGTGTAATAAAACTGAATGAAAGAAATACAAACGTGTGAACGAGAGCCAGGATGAGCGAGGGAAGAGAGCCGCTCATGGCAGAGGCAGAGAGAGGATCTGGTGTCAGTGTAATGGATACTTGGGCCCTATTAGGCCATTCATGGCTGGGTAGCTCTTAAGAGAGCGATGCAGGCCGACCTGTGAGGAGGCTTTTGATCAGTATGTGCCCCAACCAAACCAACTATTTGTCCACCGTTAGCTTATCAAATGGGATCAATGCTAAAGAGTGCAGAAGGGGAGGAGCAATTTGTGCATATGTGCATGTAAATATGGGTTTTGTGTTGAAATGTGAGTGTATGATTTTTGAAGCTGGATATGTGATTGCATGTGTTTGTACCTGAGGTTGTTGTGTTTGCAGAGCAGCAGAGCATGACCAACTGTTGACACGGCTGTAGTGCCGTTACACAGTGTGTGTGTGTGTGTGTGTGTGTGTGTGTGTGTGTGTGTGTGTGTGTGTGTGTGTGTGTGTGTGTGCGTGCACGTACATTCCTGGTTATAGTTGAGTGATTCTCTCCTACAAAACAGAGAATGGTGTGTTTGACTCTTCACCTTTCTTAAGAAAGATACTAATCAGCCAACCACACACACACACACACACACACACTGACAGGACTCTCACTCACTGTGGTGACACATTAGTTGACATCAGCTGTCAAAATTGTGAAGGTGTGTGTAGGTGTTGGTGTGTACTGTAAAAATACTATCAGAAAGACATGGCTGGATGCCTTTAATCCTCTTTGGGCTTGTTTAAATCTCACCTCCACCTTCCTCTTTACTTCACTGCATTGTTTTTTGTGCCAATGTAAAAAAAAAACTAGCTAAAAAACTATCGCTTCCTTGAAAGTTCCCATTATGAGTAAAAAGGATGTAGCAGTGTGTAAGCTTCCTTTGAGTAGATGGTATGATCTCATATCGGCTATCAGAGTAGTTGGTCTGCTTCGCTTTCACAACACAATTGAACCAAAACCCTCTTTTTTTCTGGTGTTCCCGGTTCAGTTGATCAGTTTTATCAAAGAAACCCAATAAATGAGGTGAAAGCACCCATGGTTTCTTTTCCTCTCTCAGCTCTGACAGGCCAGAATGATGCCAACTCTAGTTTTTACATGGTGTCAGGAGTTTATGGCCACCGACCGGAGGTGATGAACAGTACATGTTTGCACTTGTACTGGTAGAAATGTGATCTTTGCTGTTTGTTCGGACATCTCAGCTCTTCGGACCGTCTCCCACCTACTTTGTCCTGCTGGTTTCTCTGCCACTTCCTGGGTTTGAAGAGTCTCTCATATGAGAAACTTTTCCCTCACTCAGTCTAATTATCCCTCTTCATCCTTTTCTCAGCTTTACCTGTCTTTCTTTCCAAAGCAAGAGAAACGATGCATCCACCTGTAAAAAGCCAGGGTTCCTACAGTTATTATGTTACAGATAGCACTTAAATTGTGGTATTTGTTGAAGGTCTTTTGAGGAAAACAGGATGACACTTTTGCTGAATGATTCATTTAAGGTGACAGTTAGATTACATTTTGCAATGGAAATCTTCAATTAGTTTGTCTCTCAGTTGTCAGACAGGGAAGTTGTTCTTGGATCATTTTGCTGCCTCGTTAATTTACCTTCAGACTGTGTGGGGTAAACTCCGGCACACATATTTGCCTGAAGGGGGATGTTTTCCTTCTCTCTCTCTCTCTCTTTTTTTTTATGCCCTCACGTCATCTGGGGGAAAACAGAGCCAGACGACACCTGGAAGCTGTAACCTTTGAACCTTTAATAGGAAGAAGTGGAGGGCTTTAACTTGATAAGTCGGCTCAGGGGGAAAGGCATGGGGAGGGAGAGCTAAGCAGTGTTTTAAAATCAATTATGAAAGAAGCGCTGCAGTGCGAGAGACATTTGATAGTGCCTGTGATTGCCTGCACATTTAGAGAGCTAATGGCGCTTGATCCCGAGGCCTGATGTTGTGCAGCACAACTGGTGTTATGCTCTGAAATGTTATAATTGAGTTTGTGTGAGCCAAGCAAAGTAAGCATCGCATGACACTCTAATTTGGTGGACAAAGAATTTATTTCTCATTGATTTACACTGGTTGGACGGCTTAATCCAGTTTCCCACAATGTTCCTGTCTTTCTTTCACTTCCTGTCGTCCAATTTCTGCTTTTCCCTGTCCCGAGGGCGTCTTCTCTAACTAGTTAACAACCGAATCTGATGTTCACCACCAGCTGCTGATTGTATCATCCCAAACCTTGTCACAACAACCCCTCATCTCTGCTTTCCTTCTTATGTCCATGCACGCACGCACTTGACTGATCAAGGTCTCTCTTGTATCTCAGTGATTAATGACCTTCTTTGGCAGTAGTCTAGCAGAAGATGAGCTAACTAAGTGCACTAATACCAGTCAACCCTCAGGCACTAAAACAAGCCAGGCGTTCATTTGGGCTCGTTTTGCATTGTCTGGCCTCCTCATCCGGGCTCGTTTAGTATTGTCTGGACAGGAACAGTGCGTCTATTCTTCTCACCCGTCTCTCCCAGGGTTCCTAAATGGGACATAGATATTCTAGCCAGGTCGGTTCTTGGCCTGGCACTCGATGCCCCTGAGTGCTCTGCTTAAGTGCAGCTACTAAGGGCACTTGTGGAGGGCTTATGAAAGTCCGTTCTGCTCAAAGGTGAAGGTGGAGGAGAAGTTGATACAGCAACTCGGGCCTCTGAACTCCCTCGTGTGCCAAGCCAAAGGTTTCAGATTGTGTGTGGATGGTTTCAAACCCTTGCCTGCTCCAAATGTGTTTCCACCATGTATTGTCTGATGGAACAGATATACTTTAACTGTAATCAATACAGTCGTCTATACTGGCAGTGTAACGGCTTGTGCCTTCATTCATACTGTAACTGTGACCCAAAGCATCTTTTCAGTGTGTTTTTGTTGGTGTCGACACTAACACGGAACCGTAGCTGCTGCTGTCGTACTGTTTACATTGAGCTTTTGCTAAGTAGCTGGTGTAAAACATCCCTGTTTTAAAACAGCGTAGGTACCAGGGAAACAATGAAACATGACCCAGGAAGGCTGCTTCGAAACAATGGATCTATGAGTTTGAAAGCTTTTCTGAAAGCACTGCACTGTACACAGTCTATAATTCTACAAGGGAGGATTTCATTACTCCCATTAGTTCAAGTAAAGCAGTAAACCCTGCTAAGATAGGGCAGCTGTCCCATTCAAAAGAGTGAGGGAGGCATGGATTTTTTTCATGTAATTTCTGTCTGAATATGGCTTAAAGCAGAGTCCAAGGTGGAGTCCACTCTTAGCAGATGATTCGCCAAATATACCACACCTGATATGGTTGTGTTATCCCTATCCATATTAGGATAAGCCCTCCAAAAAAGTCAAACTCTTATGGACTAGTTTTTATTTTTATTTTTATTTTTACTATATTTTTCCAGAAGACATCAAGCAAAAACAAAGCCCTGCAAACGAAAGCAGAATGTTTTAGATCTGAGTTGACTTCAGGGTTGCTGTTCTCTAATGGTTGGTGTTTGACATACAGAGAGTACTTGCTTTTTGGTTTTGGTATCCTTAAATCACTGGAAAACACATTTACTACATTTATAGTTGGGGGTTTTTGCGACCCGAAGGATTCAGCCTGTTGATCAGGGAGCTGCCTTCCCACCTGTTCTCAGGGCTATTTGATTGGTCCAATCACTGATCCTGGTTCAGCCAGTGTGTCCACATGTAATCCCACCTGTTCTCTGGGATGTTATCCTTCTGACAACCCCTTCCCACACTCACCCACCCACTCTCTAACACCCCAGACCTCACCCACACTCCCTGCCCTCTTCCAACTACTCACTCCTGGGGTGAAAGGACTCTTTTGTGTCCTCGCTGCCACTTTTTCCTCCACGAGGGCTCAAAGAGAGAATGAGAAAGAGAGAGCTAATCCCACTAGTGTGGTCACTGCAGTGAAGGGAAGATGAAGATTAGAAGAAGAGGAGTTGGAAAATGGAGAAAGAAGGGGAGGTCTTTGGCTTGTTCAGACCCCCTGATGAGCTGCAGGTGTTGCTGGGAAATTAGACCGCAACAGCTGTGTGTTTTTGTGGATGT
Source organism: Pempheris klunzingeri (assembly GCF_042242105.1). NCBI lineage: Eukaryota > Metazoa > Chordata > Actinopteri > Acropomatiformes > Pempheridae > Pempheris > Pempheris klunzingeri. The sequence continues at coordinate 4,078,169 of NC_092033.1, forward strand.
GTGTGTGTGTAGGCTCGATGATATATGGTCACACATGCACGCACAACTTGCAACTCTGACAGTTAATCAGCCTCCTGCATTACAAGATCAAATGAAGTTACACACACACACTGCATTACCCTCTGACTGTCTCCCACCAGATCTTCATTGCTTTTGATTTACAGCTTACTCACACTGCATGTTGAATAACATACAATACACTCCCATGCCTCTTTCAGTCTCTGCCCACAGTTTCCCTCCATATTCCAAGATCTCACCCTTATCTGACTGCCCAGCGCTCAGCGTGTCCATCAAGTTTATCTCCATGTGTCCATGTGAGTGTTCAAAGCTGAGCTCCCCCTGTCCGCAGCACTTTAATCAGACAGACAGACGGGCATACCTGAGAGAAAATATGGCCAACAGCTTGTGGAAGGAGATGAGAGGGCCTTTCGCTGAGTGCTCCCAGATATGAGAGACACACACACACACACACACACACACGGATCATCAGCAGATGAGTGCCAGCAGACCGAAGCTCTCCGGTGTTGAGTGTAAGCTGACAGAGGTTGTGCAGTGGAGTCGTGCCTCTTGTCATGTAAAGCTGCGATTGAGGTGACAACAACATGTTCTTGGCTGTGATTGTGCTTCTGCTACAAGCTGAAGTTCTGCCTTCCTTTTTCCTCCAGAAATATATTGTCCATATGGCTAGAATTTCACCCCTCTGATGTGGGGAAAAAATGTTGTTTTTAGACGTCATAAAATAAAATACAGCAGAAGTCTGGTCTTATAGATGTAGTTCTGGGAACCGGTAAATCTCTCTGTCTGGTCTTTATCTGTTAACCTCTTGCCTTTGGCATTTCTGTGGTTAATCATCAACAGGATGACTGGAAATCACTCCTTCATTATGGTTCAAGCACACAAGATAAACAATTAAAGCACATTCTCTCTAATGGGATTATGTGAAACAGCAACATACTGAAAACTATTTTTTCCCATAATGTCGTTTTTTTCACTCCCCCTGGACAGTTTTCCTGTTTTTTAGGTTCAGTTTGGTGAAGGATCCCACTTTTGCTCCAGTTGCCTATTCAGGCATGGCCTTGACGTCAGCCTCAGTCTGAAGGAAAGGTTTGACAGTTTTGGAAATAGGTTTATTAACTTGCTTGCAGAGAAAGATTGATACCTCTCTTGCATCTGTCTGCTAGATATGAAGCCAGAGCCAGCATCGAATTAGCTTAGCTTAGCTTAGCATCAAGACTGGGAGCAGGAGGACCCAGCTGGCTTGGCTCTGTCTAAAAGTTAACTTTTCTAAATCTCACTATCTTTTCTCTCTTTGTATTAGTAATTTCCAGGATTATTAGCAGGCAACAGAAGCAATGTTCTGTTATAGGACTCTGGGTTATTCTTTACTATGTTAAGCTACTTATACAAGTGGAAAGTTTGGTTTTAGTTCCCCATACTCAGATATTTCAGCACAAAGCTGTAGTCCCCCAGGAGGGTAGTTGTGTCACTCCTTAACTATTCTCCATTGTATTCTGCTCTCCAGTCCCTGAGATGTTTCTCCCTCCTTTCCTGCCCTCACTCATTCTGCAGAACTGGCTTTACGTCTTTTTGATTGATGGCGCTTTGATTGAGTTAACTTGAGTGTGATTTCTGCCAGGTGATTTCCCCCTCTGCTCCCAGCATACAGGATGTCTATCAGTGTGTCTGCAGGCTGCTGATACGTGATCTGATGTTGGCACTGAGCGCCATGTGAGAGAAAAAGAGAGAACGGGAGATGAGACTTGACATCTTGTTGGACTCCGAACAGAACGATTGGAGTTACTGTTGGGGGCAATACTTCCTTTGAGGAAAAACTCAAATGTTTTAATGTGGCATGGGCACAAAAAGAGAGATCAGAGAGAGGAGAGGACAAGCAAAAAGATGAGAAAGAAAGATCTTTATCGAACTCAGTTCAGAGCAGTTAAAAGTTATTGTTTTGGGCAGTGTTTCCTATCGCTGGGATGAAGGAAAGAGCTGCAGGAGAAGGAGAAATGTTCACAGATTATATATGTTTGCCTCTAAAATCAAGCTTGGTGTTTGTATGCTCTTCCTGATAGGCTGGGGGTGTTCAGGTGTGTCCAATAAGGTGAAGCTGACAGTTGGGTGTCTGCCCAGTGATTGGCTTGAAGTCACTCAGGTTACACTCAGGCTTTGTATTGATTCAAATATTCGAAACCTTTTCTTGAAAAGAGCGAGAGAAAGGCAGAGAGAGGCGGGAGGGACAGGGAGGAAAGTACCTGACAGCAGTTTTCATTAGCTGCTCTGCTGTAAAACTTTAACTGTGCAGTAAAAAGTGTTGTGGGGTGAAAAAATGGCAGAGAAATATATTTTACAATACCCTGTCGTACAGGCTTCCTGCTTTTATAATAGCAGGCCTCCCTCTAGCTTGTAACATTTTAAGCTCTCAATTACTGTTCTCTTTAGTCATGATAAATGTCAACAGGATGGAAATAACGTCTTCAGCTGAGCAAGGCTACTGAAGGAAGGAAGGAATGCTTCCAGATTGTGTCTCCTCCAAGTAAAAACTGGTGTTTTGTGGGAATGCATTTATCAGCAGAAAGTAAAATAAAAAATCTAGGATTTGTAAAACATAGAGATGAATGGGTAAAAGCAGCGGCCTGCTGTCGAAGAGAAGTGCCTCATTTTTATTTTATTTTAGGAGGGCCGGGATTGTGTGTGTCTCTCTGGTGAAACCTGTCATGGCTACTAATGTCTTGTTTGTTTTCTGTTGTTTTACTGAGCGTCTCTGTCACTAACTGACTAAACACTGATGTCGATCTCACACAGTGAAGTTGGGTGGGGGTGGCCACCAGAGTTGTAGTCTGCTGTATCTGCAAATGCAGATGCAAACAGTAATGTTGTTATTTTTAAAGCTGGTGTCCCCTGACATGTAATATGTTTGTAGCATGCTTGTGTTGGAAGGAACTATGAAGAAAATGATTCTGAAAATTATTGAATTTTAAAAGAAGCTTAAATAAGATTTATGACTTTAATGTGTAATAACGATCAGATTTCATGGACTCTATATACGTGTGTGTGTGTCTCATTGGGGGCAGTGTGTGATTGTCACTCACAGTAACAGCTGAACAGAATGAGTCTCATCGGTTTAGGTTGGTTACGACAGTCGTGTATGTGTGTGGGATTGAATATGCGGTCTGGGGGTGCATACTGACAGTTGATTTTTGGAATTTATTAGCTTTTTGTGTGTGTGTGTGTGTGTGTGTGTGTGTGTGTGTAAGGGTGTGTGTGGTCATTTGTTCCTCATACACAAACACAAGTGTGTCATTGCTGCCGCCTGCTTCACAGGCCATTAACAGCTCTTATCACCTGTGCAGCCTTCACCACCTACAATGCAGGACTCTCCCTGTGTGGTCTTTTGATATCTCTCATTTTGTTTTTGTCAATAATCAAACCACCCGCAACTCAATAAATACAAACTACTAAATAAACTGATTACAAGTAATGCGTTTGGCACATCTTAATCATTAGATTTGCCTTTATCAGTGCTGTACGGCTGTAAAAGTGCAATAACCGACTCATAATGTGCTCTAAATGTATTGCTGATCTTTACAAGGGCTACCCAGTGAGTGTGTGGCTGCTTGTAAATGTGTTAAATCAACAGTGTGGCTAGTATTGATAATGGAATATGCATTGGTTAATGATTTACCCATGATACATCAAAAGTGTTGAGATTACACGGCAGCTTTGATGCTCTCACCTCTTGTTTTTGCTTGGAGGGTAATCTATTAAAATACTCTCAGTAGTAGTAAATCCTGATAAACCCATTTGTGTTTGTTTGTACATGCCCGCTGTTGTGTGTGTGTGTGTGTGATGGCAAACCTACATACATTGAATGTTTTTTTTTCCGTAGCGTCTGCCTGTGCCACACCCTTTCCATGGTTCAGCCCATCCTCTGCATGTGTGTGTGATCCCATGCTAGCAGCTGGTGGGCTCTATAAATAGTGTGGGTTGGTTTGCCCCTAGAAAGAGAAGGGAAACAAACAACTACCTTGTAAAAGTGTCCCAATGCTACATTTTTTCAATTAAGTCTTGGTATTGGTCAGGAAGTAATTTTAGAGCAATAAAGGTAAGAGTCACTGCCTCCTTCTAGCAGTATTCAAAGATTGACATGACACTACTTAGGTTATAATCGGTGCCGCATGATTGCAGAACTAATGCACACTGCCCTTGTCTCTTTCTGTCTGGTAAATTCACATCTTTCCATGACCCTCTGATCTTTTCCGTCACGGTCCATCATTTTTGGATCCTGGGCTCCTGCGGCGCTCTGCGGTGGTATTACTCTTCTCACTCCAGTGCTTTCCCTCACCGTTCTCCGCCAGTCGGGTTCAAACTTCCTGCTCTGGGAAGCAAATAATTCTCAGAGCGCTGACTGAGTGCTAATCTGTAGTAGTTTACTTAATCATGAAATAGCTCAGCTTGTGTGTAGAATAGGCGATGAAGTCCCGTGTCAGTCATGGTGTGAAGGCCATACACTGAGCACTGCTTTCAGTATGACAATGAAAATGAAAAAATGTGAATGAAAGGTCTGCACTGTTGTGTTTATTTAGGCCCAGTGGTAACAGAATGTGTCAGGACCTACTTGGTTACAGACTCACTTGATGTGACTGGTGTTTTTCTTTTTCCTCTGCCAAATTGTATGAGGATTGGTGCATTTGAATGTGTGTGTGTACTATCAGCTGATGGATCTCTGGCGGCAAGTGGCATAACAGTGTTTTCCACGGCCCGCAGGGAGAGACAGGTGTAGGGCGCTTCAGAGAAATAAACACACGGTAGCCAACAGATACGTCTGTTAGCGCTGTGCTGAATGAGCGCCTCTATTCCAGCACATTATAGCCGCCCAACACACCACAGCTGCTGCTTAATGTCACTGTCCTGCGGAGTGACTTGTTAATGTGTGTCTGCATTTGTGTGTGTGCTTTTTTTTTACTCTGTTGCCACCAATGCACCACGATTTATGTCCCCCTGCAGCCACAAACAGTAGTAACTTGACTGTACTGAGCTTATTGACCCTCATGTTGCTTCCCATTGTGAGTTATTTGTCCTGCAGTTGGAGTTGACCTCCAGTCTGGTTAGCAGTGAGCTTGAGGCTAGCCTGATGAGCCAGCCTGTCCACACCCTGCTCTGATTGACTGCATGTGTGTGTGTGTGAGGAGAGCTTAAGCCCCGTAGAAATGACCTCATCTACGTCTGAGAGTGACAGGGCACCTGTGGCCAAACCTCACCGTGACTCTTTCACCCCGAAACCCACACAAACACGCTCGGAAACACACACATGACACACTCATGTCATGCTCAGCATGGTGTGGCAAAGGCGTGCAATCCGACCCATCTCCCTGCCTCGCTTCAACAGTATTATCCCCCCTGCCAATTTCATCTGGCCTCACCACCTGTTGTCAGCTGTATTTCACCCAGCCAGTGCCCTCTGCAGCCTATAGCCGTCTGTTTCCCTCCATAGGCACCACAGTTTACAGTTGTGCCAGAAGTGGGTATGAGACCAGACCCAAACCTCCCCAGGGGGCAGAAATCCTACACTGATCCAATTACTCCCAGAGGGGGGTTGAATCAGACCGAATCTGCTCCGACTGGCAACCACTTAATGCAATCTAGTGGCAAAAGTGTTGCTTAGTAAACAAGGCAAGCTGTTAAGCTGCAGCGTAAAGAATCCAGAGAAAGCAGAGGAGATAGTAACGGGTCCAACCAGTATGTGTACTACAGTACAACAGATGCTTCTAACTGCTACAGTAGACTTAAGGGTGAGGTTAGCGGCTCTTTCCTCCTCCGTTGGATTGTAGGATGAAACAAATGTGGAGTAGATATGTCTTTCTGAATGAAGTAAGCCCATAATTTCATTTTTAAAAACACTTTCTCCACATTTGATAGATACAGAGTGAGACTGGCAACTTGAGTGGAGGAGATGGAGGCAGTTGTCCAGAGACATAAAGAGGGAGCAGTTTGGCAGTAAATCAAAGGACGGTCACATCTCTCCAAGTCTCAGTGTAACATGATATCAGTTAGAAAGTAGGTGGAAGAAATACAGCATTTATGCACTGTTACAGGGAATACATTCTATACCATAGTGCAGTTTTGGTTTTTACAGGAAAAGGTGACTTTTATTATGATTTTGAAAGTCATTTCCGAACTACGTCATACTTAAATGCCTCCTTGTAAACTGTAGAAACACTTAACGTGACCTTCCTCTGCTTTGCACTGTATCACAGAAGGCACTCACCGTGCTTAAACCTGGCCTCAGGTTTAAGAACATGTGCTCTGGTGTGTTAGTGATTCACTATCAAGTTTTTTCAAATTTTAAATCTCTTTTCATTGAACCTGTTGTCATTTGGATTAAAAACGTTAAAAGTAAAAGTGTGGAACACTCAAATATGTGCTCTATCTTTCCTCCAGATGGTCTCCATCACATTGTGGCCCTCTGCACGCTGCGTGTCACCATCATCACTGATGACATGTTGACCAACAGCATCACGGTGCGTCTGGAGAACATGTCCCAGGAGCGCTTCCTCTCTCCCCTGCTCAGCCTCTTCCTTGAGGGCGTGGCGGCTGTGCTCTCCACCAAACGGGAAGCGGTGTTTGTGTTCAACATCCAAAACGACACTGACGTCCAAGGCTCCATCCTCAACGTAACCTTTTCGGCACTGCAGCCTGGAGGCGCCCCCGGTAAAGGGACGTTCTTCCCTTCTGAGGAGCTGCAGGAGCAGATCTACCTCAACAGGACTCTGCTCAGGCTGATATCCTCTCAGGAGGTAACATACACATGTACACAGACACATACATGAAAAATAATGCAATTCTTCAAAAGATGAATCAGCATTTTAGGGTTCTGAAATCTAACAGAGGGGTCTATGAATGTGACTGAGATTTCTTCTTCTCTCCAGGTGTTGCCGTTTGATGACAACATCTGCCTGCGGGAGCCGTGTGAGAACTACATGAAGTGTGTGTCTGTGCTGAAGTTCGACAGCTCCCCTCCCTTCATCGCCTCAGAAACTGTTCTGTTTCGGCCCATCCACCCCATCAACGGGCTTCGCTGCCGTTGCCCGCTCGGTTTCACCGGGGACTACTGCGAGACCGAGATCGACCTCTGCTACTCCGGACCCTGTATGAACAACGGGAGATGCCGCAGCCGAGAGGGAGGGTACACCTGTGAGTGCCTGGAAGACTACACTGGTGAGTTGTTTTCAATATTGTGCTTAATTCAAATTACACATTGTGATAATAGTCTGTGTGTGTTAAAGCAGCCAAAGAAGATATTTTTCTCCAAAGGAAACTACAAAAAATCTGTGCAAGGGCTTATATTCCTTCTGACAAAGGCTTTAATGACTCGTACAGAACTGCCTAACCGCTCTGACAGGTTGTAAATGTTTTCACCACCTATTGTTGTAGCTCGAGGTCGACTTCAGTTCAGTAAGGAAAATCATGCTTTGTAGTACTGTAGGTATAGCCACCTGCACACACACACACACACACACACACACACACTAACTCAGACGTATAGTAGATTTATTGCTGTATGGGGGTGTACAGGATGCTGACCATACTGGTCTAACCGGATACGTCTCAAATGTCACCTGACCCATTCACCAAAACCATCTAAGTTTAAATAAAGCTTTTGCTTTAATACGTGGGATTCAAAACTTGGACACATACTCCACAAACTCCATAGATAAAAAGTTGCCTTTCCCACTGTTTTAGAGACAAAAAGACAAAGAAGGTTGAACTCTGCCAGGAAGCTGGCAGTTGCAGTCAGTCTGCACAGAATTCACATGGTAGATGAGCTATGAGAAGCCTCACATGCTTTCATCATTCCCATTGAAATCACTTTCTGAAATATTTCCTGATGCCAGTGATCTTTCTCCCATACTTCCCCCTCGTACATCTGATACCTGACTGTCTGTCCCTAATAGAGGCTAAAGGGCCTCTGACAGCCGTCATCCCTCTTCTCCCACTGTCTCCCCCAACACTCTACCTCTCCTCTCCTTCTCTTCCTCTATCTTATCAGATGTAATTACCTGATTATGCCGGCCTTTGTCACTCACTGGCCCCCTCTCGCCTTCTTCCCCTACTCCCCATATCCATCCTCTCCACTCACCCATCATATTTCCCTTACCTACATCTCGGTGTCCCCTCTTTGAAGGTCACAGTTCAACTCCAGATAGTCAGGGCCCATCAGGGGCCATTATGGGGCTGATGACAAGGGGGGCCGCTCTGTCCTCCTTGGGTTTCCTGCATTACAGGGAAACAGATCCTTATAATTCGCCCTCGGAAAAAAGGATTATGCTGAGGAGAGAAGGGCCATTAGCTGGTTCCAGGCAGTGGTGTTGGGGGTCTGTGTGTGTCCTGGTTGGAGAGATCTTGTCTGGACAGCAAGTTGACACACAACACTGCGTAGGACACAGAAGCACCTATCACAAATAATATTCCAGAAAGAGGTCTGATGGTGTATTAGTGGAGGAATTCATACGAGCTGAGCCAGGAAACTGGGCCCAACTTTCTGATTTTGGACAAAGCTAGAGCCACACGGTCATTTAGGAGGAATTTCCCATGGCGAGACCTGCTGTAGAACCTGAATTATATAATAAACTTGATATCAACATGAGTCCAAAATAGCAGCTAACACACGAGACCTCATAGACAAAGAGGCGACGCAAAATCTCCTTGTTCGCCTGGTTGGTCTCCAAGAAGATTTGACCAAGCCTGGACCAACTACCAAGAGGAGGCCAAGCTAAACAACATATAAAGTGGTTTAGAGCTAAGATGGAGGGTCCAGGTGAATCGCTAGAGAACAGACTTATGGCTGCAGGTAAATGAGTACTAAATATTACAGTCATTCTGGCTAATTTCTCTTATTTTAGTGGATTTTGACAAGAGGAGGAAACACAAACACAAATGCATAGAGGTAGCTTTTATTTTCTGAGCATTTCCTAAGTTTTTATTCCATTAGGTTCAAAGTTCTTGGGACTCTGTAACTTAATGTAACATCCTTGAGGACACACAATGCATTCCCTCCTCACAAAGCACTTTCAAAATTGATATTTAATGTATTTGATACAATGCATTGTTCTTGTTAATGTTTATTTTATACTGGCGTCCTCCTGCATGCCTCATAGAACTTTTCATACACGTTAAGCTTTAGTATCAGTCAGAAAAAAGTTTTTTTCCAAGCCAAACTACTTTGTAAAATCAAACAGTCATGTTTGGAGAAATCCTTCCTAATATAGAAACAACATTTCCCCATTGGCAGTATCCTCCCAAAGTGAGATTACAGTGTATACACAGCTGTGGTGCGTGCATACATGCATATTAACCAACCTAGGAGGAGATTCCTGTATCCAGTTTTGATCTAAAACATTAAGTTCCTTTTCTTGTGGATGTTAAACCTGGCTAGTGAAAACTGAATAAAAGCCGCTACACAAAAAGGGATTCTTTTTGTAACTTCATAAAAGAACGACATGGATTTAGCTGGTCTGGTTATAATCTGATCTTTTGTTTAAAAGTATCAGCATGTGTTCAGAAAAGGATTTGACTTAATGGAGGAATGTGTCATCCCTGGGTTCACCTCCTCCCCTCTTTCTTTCTTTGACCCTCTCTCCATTAACTTATCCCCTTGTCCTTCCCTGGTCCTTACTCCTCTTTATCTGCCATCCTCTCTCTTTTCTCCAAATATGGCCAAATTGCATTATGGCTAAGACCTGTGCTTCCCAGAAATGCCTATAAAGAGGGCTTTGTTGTTATTGCTAATGCTAAGACGGAGGCAGGCTTTTCTTAAACCTTAACAACATAAGGACCTTAACAACATAACTCTCAGGCTGTTGTTTGAGTGTGCTTGACTTCTAATCATTGGCATCTTGTTGAAACAAACTGGATTCCAAACAGATGATACACCCACTAAGTCTGTATTTCAGTCAACGGTGGACAACACGCTTCACAGAAAAGCTCAAATGTTTTGATAAATTGATGAGAAGATGTGATGACAGGTCATTTATCATTTATTCACATTGCATTGATTACAGAGTACAGACAGCTGTCACCAACAATAACAACACCAATAAGGAGCGTGAAGCAGATGCAACACAGCTCAGAAAATGTGTTAAACTGAACTCCTTTCTTTTCCCTCACAGGCGAGCACTGTGAGCTGAATGCGTCATCGGACCGCTGTGTACCCGGTGTGTGTAAGAACGGGGGCGAGTGTGTCAACCGGCTCGCAGGTGGTTTCATGTGCCAGTGTCCACCGGGGGAGTTCGAGAAGCCGTACTGTGAGATGACCACCCGCAGCTTCCCCGGACAGTCCTTCATCACCTTCAGAGGCCTGCGGCAGAGGTTCCACTTCACCGTCTCCTTCACGTGAGTTTCTTTCATTCCTCCTTCCCTCTTTTTCTCTGTTTTTGTTTTTTACCAGTTAACACAAGGTGCCATCTAGCTTTCCAAATAACTGTGTGTGGATGTGCAAGATGGAGGTGACTGACCAGTTCGCTAAGCCTCATCCCACTACTGTGCCTGTCAAGCTTTCAGTTCTCACACAGCAGCTATTTATAATGATAATGGTGGCAGATTTATTTGTAATTTAACAACTGATAATCAGAGGTATACAAAAACAGAACTCTCATTTCTAGCTGACGACCTTCAGTTTTTGCAGTTTCATCTGTCGCTGACAGATTTTATTAGCCAGCGCTCATTAAAAAAAATTAATGACATCTGTGGCTGGCTGTCTTAAATGTTTCAAGATGACTTCTTTTAACGTTAACATGAGAGTCTTGTAAAAGGACACCAGTTAGCTAGACATGCTGATAATTAGGTTAGAGCAGATCAACTCACTGTTTAATCCTTTACTTTCACTTTTTCTCTTGTGTTTTGAGAAAGGCTGACAAACAGGACATCACTCTCTGTAACTGCAGATTCGCACATATTCTAAAGATGGAGAACATTTTGGTGGCTTTTAAACACTCTGGATAACATTTCTTTTTTTGTGTGTGTGTGTTTGTGTGATACTTGTTGCAGTATGTGTAGTAAACAGTAATTTAGGGAGTGTGAAGAGCTGCACAAATAAACACGATGGAGTTCAGTGAGCTAAAGTGTGTCAACTGGGGCGTGCCCAGACGTGCACACACTTTTCCATTGTGCCTCATTCCCTCCTCTTAATTCATACACACACACACACACACACATATAGGGGCATAGAAGACACACACTCCACCTGAATGTGCAGCTTTGGAGGAAAAATAACCCCGGCTCAGCAAGTTTGTGATGCACAGTAAATGTTGTATGGAGAAAAACTTTAGTCACGTATTGTCACCAGCGACAGGTACGGTGACTTTGATAATGCGAGTTCGTCGACGCTTTGACGGTGAGAAAGGTTTGCAGTACGGTGAAAACAGGAAAGGCTGTGTGATGAGTTTCCCTTATCAGTGTTTGGCTACAGCCTCCTGACTTCCTGCCCCGCTGGCCTCGCTGGCATCTGCCGCCTGACTCCTCTGCCCTCGCCTTACTCTCTGAACACACACACACACACACAAACACAACACACACGTGATCTTTGCACCCTCGTACAGCGCACTCATGAGTAGGCACTGGCTTAATTACCAGGTCTTTCTTGCCTTCTCACACGTGGATACGCTCATGCATCATCTAAGGCAAGGGGACTGTTTCCTCTCTGCGGCTCACCGGCTTTACACATCCTGCCTTTCCTTTCCAAGTGACTTTTCCTCAAGAGCTCCTCGGCCCTTTCATCATAAAGCTATCTGCGAGGCCTTCAACCGCTCTGTCCCGGTCTGTTTGAGTTGGAATGGTGCTTAGAAATGTGACAGGAAACATCAGCTCGAGCAGAGAGAAACAATTGGAACCCACTCAACTGTTTCTGTGTGACAAATCTGGGTGTCAATCATTTTGTTTTCAGTCTCACTTTGGACTTTTAAATTGAAGAAATAAGCTCTTTGAGACGCTTAACATTCCACGTGCTGCATGTTCATTTTTGGGTTGATTTCACCACCATAGAATGTAATGCAAACCCTAAAATCCCATCTTTCTCTGCAGGTTTGCCACCAGAGAGAGAAACGCTCTGCTTCTCTACAACGGCAGATTCAATGAAAAACATGACTTCATCGCTCTGGAGATCATTGACGAGCAGATTCAGCTCACCTTCTCAGGAGGTTAGGCCCCACAATGTGTGTGTGTGTGTGTGTGTGTGTGTGTGTACGTGAGTGTATGTGCGTGGTAATTGCTGTAAATATCAGCAGTATTTTAAGTAGATTAACACAGGTGTAAGTGCATTTTATCTAAAGTGACTTTCACAAAGAGCCTGCAGAATAGCTCTTATCAACATGTGCTTTCATTCGACAAGAGTGTGTGTTTTTGTGTGTGTGTGTGTCTAAATGTACCAGAGTTTGAACATGTTCATTTGTGTGAGAGAGTGTGTGTGTGTGTGTGTATGTTTGTGTAGTTAATAGAGATGGGTGTGTTCTACTGTTTTGAGAGGGAGCTGCCAGACTGATAAATGATGGCACCGACACTTAACTGGCCAAAAAACACCTACTAAATGCACACAAGGGTGCACACACACACACACACACACACACACACACACACACACACACACACACACAGAGGACAGTGGTTCACTCAAAATGCGACCTTTTTCACAAGCAATGCAAGTTTTTTAAAGCGTGCATACACACACAAATATGGAAATGCACATGCATATTAACACACACACACACACACACAGCTCATATGCAATAAAACACACACATATACACACCCTCAATCATTGTTATAACTACCAACTGCTGGATTACAGATCAAACACATATTCTCCTGAGTGCTGACTGCTGTTTTCAGAATCGCTCTACTTTCCCATGGTACCATAGAGGGAGGAATTCACTGCAGAATGATTACGTTGGGTGAAGCCCGTTTGGGAGCCAAGTCCTTGTGCCCCACTTCAAGTCTGAAATATGATAAAATGTCGAATGCGTGACTCATCAAATTAAACACTTAGAATTATGAGTCATAGTTAATCAGGTGAGTTGGAGGAAAGTCTTTGAGTTGTTTGCAGTGTTTCTATTTCAGTAAAGAAGTAGGACACACAGTCACCTACTCGCACATACTTTCTGTTACTCACGTGCACAGCCAGAAAACTGAGACATCACTTATTAACTCTCATAAATGTGCACACAAAGACACACACACACACACACACATGACTTCATCAGAGTTGTCGTACTGTTTACTGATTTCCAGAGCAGTGGATTCCTGCCCAAGCTGCTCCTGCCTTTGACAAACAGAGTAAACCCCCCCCAGCAAATCTGGTGCCATTGTGCTCTACAGTCTTCTCATTGAGAGCCATTACTAGGGACTAAGACTGGCTTTCCCAACAGTTGATATATTATCACAGTGCGTGTGTGTGTGCGTGCGTGTGTGTGTTTGGGTAGCTGTATGTCAAATAGGTCCACAGAGTTTGTCTTTAATGGTAACTTATTAATAACATTTTGAAGATGGTGAAGTAGAAATTTCCCCTCATTCCTTTGAAAAGTGCGACTGTTTAACGTTTGAAAGGTGATAAAACTCAATTTTCCCTCTTATGAATGAAAAGTAGTAAGAAATATGCTCAATTTAATACATTCAGCTGCTACTTCCTTACTTGGTCTGGTATGACCATGCGCTTATGTTAGCAAACGTGAGCAAATAGTTGCTAACTTCAAAGAGATATTGGTCAGTTTACTGAGTTTAGGACCTTATTAAAGCAAGTCACAGCTAAGCTTTACATGGTCGTATCGTATCGTATAGGTAAACAGTGGTTGCTCTTAACTATTTAATTATTACATTCATAATTTACTTTTGCTGTCTTCCTCTCCTCTCCCCTATATCCTTCCCCACTTCATTTTTACCCCTATTTCCCCCCCTCCTCATGTCCAAACTCCCTCTCACCCCTCTCTTCCTTTTCCCTCTCCTCTTCCCTTGTCATCCAGGTGAGACAAAGACCACAGTGTCCCCCTACATCCCAGGCGGGGTCAGCGATGGCCAGTGGCACTCTGTCCAGCTCCATTACTACAACAAGGTAAGGAACTTAATCAGCTGATGCTGCTCCTCTGCAGGATGCTGATTAAGCCAGGAGATTTAGAAATAGTGAACATTTAGAGGTGATTATTATTATTACCCATAAATTATGTTGCTCAGATTGGAGGTTCAGATCATAATTGGTCAGTGTTGAGTGTTGATAAGTTCAGGAGTGGTATGTGAGAGAAAAGCGTATGAAATTATGAGATTTTCTTGAGACTACCAAGGCAGTTGACCTTGACTGCTGATTGGGGAGATTATGTTGACAGTGCAGGGTTGAGTCCTGACGTTAACTGCTTTTGCCTTTGACACAGAATTACGGTATAGCTTTCATGCAACAAGCGCAGGGGCGTGCCTTCAGCCTCAAGGGTCAAAAGTTCAGCAACTGATAGCTTAAGTACTGTCAAGTGATTGTCTTCGTATGTAGCCCATAGGTACTTTCAGAATGGTACAGTCTTGAGTGAATCTCAATTGCCGACACGAGGATTTCTATTTTACCGCAAGACATCTTCACTTGTTTCTCTCACAGTGTCTAAAGATGTTTTTCAAGATGTTCCCACGATGGTCTTCTTGCTTCTTTACCAAGTCCAATCACAGAAAAGAGGCGGCGCATCTCATGTATCCACTTTAGTTGTAATATTATATTAGGAGGACTTACATTGTAGTTCATCTCTGGTGTTTATTTCCAACAAACTTCCTCAGCCTGCGGGCGTTGTTCTTATAACATTAAACCAGACAGGAAATAAGATAACAAAGGCTTTGTGAACATGTAGGTCCTATAGTTTGTGTCTGGTTATCATTCACACTTGAGGTGAAATGACCACATCACTAATCGGACAATTATCTTCATTCTTATCTGCCAGTGAACATGTGACACACCATGTGCTAGCCTTATTTCACAGCCGTCCAAAGCTAATGTGCTAATTGGTATGTACGCGCCATGCTCCAGTATGTTCTGACAAAAGATGTCGATCCCTCTTTTCATTCACTGTTTCACTTCTCTTTCCTGTTCTTCCTTCATGTACCCGGCGCTGAAAGCTGTCGCGCCACCTGTCTGACCCAATACTTCCAGCATCGTATTTCAGCAGCACTCGTGTTATGCATCTTGTTGAAGAGAGTAACCCGCTTCTTGGCCTAGCACTAGCCCACAATGCGCACCTTCTCACATTTCACAGGTTGTTCTCCTCTGTCTTGTGAACAGCTATAGAGCCCATAGCATACTCGGTAGCCTTGACAGGGAAGTATTCATCAAAGGTGATGAATCAGGCAACCATAATGTACCATGTTAGCTGCAGGGTCACATCTGAATCTATTGTTTGGGGTGTATTTAGGTTGTAATTCTGCTTGTTCATGAGCATTGCCTTTATGAGGCTAGAGACAATAGCTTAAAGCTTGTAGTGCTTCGTCAGCGGTGCTGCGAGGCTCCTGACTACCACAGGTATTACTTGCTGGGTACTCTGTTGGAACTGAAGACCTCTTTGTGTTTGTCTATTGAGTTTTCTAGTATTTGTAGGGACGTCTCCATGGATACAAGAGATTAATGTCCACAGATTTCCTGCTTTGTTCCTGTTCTGTGCGGTTTACTTTTCTCCTTTATTTAGAGTTACTGATCCTATAGGCTTCCTCTTCGCTGCCTTTACCTGCTGATACAAGTAGAACGCACACAAACACACACAGGTATTACACCAGTGTCATGAGCGTGTCCTTGTGTTATTAGTGTGTAAACCAGGGGATGTGTGTGTTCCTCCAATGCCGGTCTGAATGCAGACTAGTGATTTGCAAAGCAGGTGACACATTCCGCTGAATTAGCCCGAGGCCGACTGTAGTGCCAAAACAGGGTCAGCCTCTCTTCATATGAGGAATGATCAGAAGTCAGATTGACTGATGGTAATTCAATCCCACATCAGTTGCTGGAGGGATTACTGGTAATGTATATGGCAGAAAGCAGTAATGTTCTCACAATAGATTAGATGTGCTGACATGTGAATGTAAGGACGGGAGTGGAGGCGCACACATGTCTGCGCACACATTCGTCTGAAGGTAGGATTGCTTGCATTGCCCAGAGAGACCGGAGAGAAGATCAGAACCCAATTCTCAAACTGTGATGCAATCCAGATTCATGTGATGCAAACATGCACATAAATAAGCTTCCCTCTCTGTCCATATGTTCTCTATCTGGGAGCTTTTGAGGGGTTTTAGCTCCCATAAACCAGAGGATTTTGGCCAAGATGGTTTCTGGTGATTGATACATCATTTCGAGATCAGTAGCCAGTTGGACCAGCTAAGTTCAAACAGAGTAAACAAAGTGTTTACAATGTGGAAATTTATTCAGAACTAAATTAAAAGTGGTTGTCCCATGCAAAAAAGCTCTTACGTAAAGATAAGACACTTAATATTGTATTAAGTATTTTTATATCACATTATGACACCCAGTAACTTAAATTCAGAGTAGTAGAGTTTAAAACTTGTTAAAGAATAACATAACATACCCTAAATGTATGTAAAGTTAGCTTAAATTACTAAATGCTGTCAGTTAGCTCAGCACAATGTGAAATGTCCCTCTCATTGTAAACTGCATTAATGCTACTAAGTCTGAAACTTCTTTTTCTCTACGCATGCATATCTAAATACAACAAATTAACTATATATCCTTTATCCCCCTAAAAATTTAGTTTTTAGCATTTATGTTGCAACTGAGACTTTCTGTCTACCACATAAGACACTTTTTGAATCACGAGTTTGAGGAAGGACTTAACACATAAACCCTTGTATTACCACAGATGCATAAATAACTGGTGCAACCCACGTCAGGATTATTCCTCATCAGGGTTCCTCCCTCAGTTGGATTTTAACGGTCCTAACGGCACGCTCACACACTACACACATGCACGCACAGATGATGATTTATTGGGTCAAATGATGAGGCCGTTGATGTTGTGCAGAGTTGTACGGGTGCCCCCTTTTACAGCTCTCTTCAGAAGAACCAGGGTGCTTCTGCTAAAAAACAGAGGTCAAAGGTCGGGGGAGGGTTGGCATGACAACAGACATGGACTTGCCATTGTTGCAATGATCTGGGTCGGTTGGAAATCTGTGTGTGTGTGTGTTTGCCTCTGTGGGGGCCAGACAAATAGAGAGGTACTCAGTGTGTGTGTGTGTGTGTGTGTGTGTTTGAATGTGTGCATATGTCCATACTGCTATTAAAGATGTTGCACAATAGGAGTGAAAGGATAAAGACATATTTGAAATTCCATGGTGCAGACTCTCAAGGACAGTTGACTGTGTCAGCCAGGCAAATCTAAACAGGAAACAACCACAAAAAACAGAGAGAAAGCGTGTAGAGCGGTATTCTTGGAGCAGCAGGAGATTTTGTCTTGGGTTTTGATGTGTGTTAACGACAGGAAATGATGTCTCTTGTTGCAGGAAATGATGTTATTCAGCAGGACACTGGGTAGGATGTCAGTTGTATCATGATTGTATCTCCCAGCCCACCTGTATGAATTACATCATGATGAAATAGATGCTGAATACACAAGGAATGCTAGATTTATTTTTATATCCATTGAATTGTACCATAACCACACCCGTAACCTCACTGTAGGTCAATTAAAAAAAATATTATTTTATGAAAGAGGTTTTGCCTCGAAAGAAATATTCTATATCGTTAAAAGAAACATGAAAGTGTAGTCTTGACCTTAGAAATAGTAGGCTGACAGAAAAATGATCCATGTACAGCTTTCAAAAGAACAACAAAGTCCCTCCACTGATGAAGATCTTGAGTTGAAAGCTCTGCAAAACAGTAATGTAAGTGGATCTTGATTTACAATTGTTTTGTCAAACTTTTAATGAAACTTTTCTTTGCTTTTTTTTTTTTTTGGCTTTTCTTCCTTTTCATCTTTTAACGTACGCTGTAATCCAGACTCACACACACTGGTTATATGGTGGCTGTCGCACGTCAGACTCTTTTAATATGTGTTGATGTAAATATTAATCCATTATCTAAACCAAATGTGACTTGCTGTAACATATGATCCTTTCCAATAAGCCTGCAGTTCCAGGCAGAGTTTGCTAGATTTGATTTGATTGGTTAGTATGTCTTCACATTGGAAGCATGAAATCAGAAGTCAGTAAACAACAAAGAATCATTCTTGCGTTCATGTTTCCATCAGCTATGTGATATCTGCAGCTTAAACAAGCATAAAGCATAAAAAAATGCTTTTGAGTGAAACACTTAATTAGCTGCAAACCACAGCTACAAATAAACTATAATTAAGTTCCATGTGATCCGTCCACATGGTGCCTCAGTCAGCGAAGCAGAGCATGACTGCAGATATGACATTCTTGTGTGTTTGTGCCCAGGTTTGATGTTAGACATGTTAATAGTGTTTCACTGACTAATATGGGCTGTGATATCTACAGCAGGGGTGTGTAGACAACATTCCCAGACAGGCTTAGCTGGCTCTTATCACTGGCGAGCACCAAAGGTTCACCCTCTCTATTTCTGCTGTTCCTCCCTGGCTCTCACTCTGGTGCTGTTTACGCAGCAGGACTTTAATCATCAGGACATAAGTGCAAATCACCTCACAGCATAGCTTGAAGTCCTTTTTGAATATACAGTGTGTATATTTTTGCATTCCACCTCTGCAAGGCTGAAACACTTGATGTAACTCAACCACTCAGCCGTGTTTACAAACCTGTTGGATTAACTCAAAGAGTTCCTCTCAGCTCTGTAGCGGGTTTTAGCTTCTTTTAGCTCATCGTTTTGGTTTTACTCACTGCACACTGATGAATTCACTGTACACTACCTGCCCACCTGCTGCCAATATTTGTGTAACACTACATTACATTACTAGGGTAACATTGATGGGACAGTGGTTAAATGTAAAAGGAGTAATAATATGACATCCGAATGATAATTGTCATTTTTTTGTAAATTAAGCAGCAGCTTAAATGGACCAGTAAGATGGAGTCAAAACAAAAATGATCCAAGACATTGTCACTCAACAGTGTCAGTGTTTTACACATTAAGGCTCTCTTACTGGTCTTCATCAACGGCATCGCTCTGAACAGTTAAATCAGTCTATATCTGCTCCTCTCCTCTTTGGATCTTCGCTCTGTCTCTTTGTTGATATTTCAAGGTTTATTGGGTTTCCAGGACAAGCTGATATGCAGTCAAACACAGTAATAAACACACACACACACACACACACACACACAAACAGCCCTCTACACGTGCACACAGTGGATAATTGCTCTTAAAGTAAATACACTGTCTCTAACTGGTTTTGGAGTTATCGCCCATCTCCTTGTGATGTAGTTTTATTGCTAAGAGTCGAGGCGACATGTGGCTTCCCTGCGTGGCCGTGACGACTCAGAGGGACGCGCTCATGCTTTAATTGCCGTTTGACTATGTCGTGGTGACACACACTTCATCAGCGGTGCACAGGGATGAACAATGTCCTGATGTGTGTGTTAAGATGAGGGGCTGCGACATCACACGTCCCTGCACGGACACTGGTGCAGATTTGTGTATTTTCCCTGCTAAGTGACTTTAAAGAAAGGTTAAGTAGTTATTATTCTAGACGAAGCCCCAGACTCCACATTCCCCAGCAGGGTGTGTTTTTAGAGGAAGAGGCCGTGTTATTCTTTGTTCTCCTTGACGCAGGTTTCCCCAGACCTCAAACAGTTAAGGTTATCATCACACATAAACTCACACACAGCATTTAAATACCAGGAGCTGCTCTTTTACTAATTATAATGCCCAGTGCTGTACCTGTGACTCTTTAAACAAAGTAGATTCTCTCCCTATCAGAGGAGACACGCTGTTTTCAGATTTTACTCACTCATCATTTTTCTAGCACATAATCTAGTATGTACAACATGCTTCCAAACCCGTGTTTTGTGTCAGTGCGGTGTAGCTGCCTCTGTTGACACGTGGAAGCTGGTTTTGGGTTTTCACACGCTCGTGCCAAAAGGAACATTCCCTGTGTTTTTCCTGCTATAAATTTCGCCCACTCTTCGCATAGCATAGTTTTTCACAGCGTGATATAAATCTGCCAGAGACATCTTTGTCCGAGGGCGGCAGTGCATGAGTTGTGGCCTGAGTGTTTTTGAAGTGGGCACAGAAGAGTTATGATTCACTTTGGATGTTGTAATTGTTGGCAAATTGGCTGCCGGCAAATCCAACCACAGACACTTCAGCGTGCATGCATCTGTATACCCACATCCAGTACGCTGTAAATGCATCCATTTCTCAGGATGAATGAGGTAAAGCTGAGACTGTTGAGACTTTCACATGATAGCATGTACATGCACAAACATCCAACACACACACACACATAGTGACAAGGCTTGGTTGTGGGCTGCAGGTCTAACGCGGTGTCTCTCTCTCACGGTGTCTTTCTCCCAGGAAGGGGGGAGTCTGATGGACTCCAGTGGGGCTCTGCGGCTCCCGCTCTATACTGCCTGGCTGGAGCTCAATCAGAAGGAGGTAACCTCTGACCTCTAGCCTAGTCCCCACTGGTGCTTTTCTTCCCCCTGGGGTCTCATTTAGTCCCTGCTCTGCTTCTAGTACAGTCTACTGGACTAACTCTACTGTACATGCTTACCTCAGATGCACAGAGGTAACATGGCCTCTAACACTCGGGTGTTAGATCTAGTTTAGTCTGGCTACGGTCTGGTCTGGACCATAGAGGTGGCTGCAGTAGCTTTGGAGGGTTTTCTGGTTTTGGTTTGGCCGTAGAAGGTGTGTGGACTTTACAGCTGGTAGTACCAATGAGGCCTGGCTTTCTTCTGTCTCTCCTGTTTTCGACTACTTGGTGAAGTCATAAACGAAACAGGGACCCATTCCTAGAAACGTTGCTCCATAGTGCCACTGGTGGTCAAAACATCCATAAGGCACCTTTAATAAATGTACGAAATGCCGTCTTTTCTTGCTTTAGTCTGGTATTGCATGTTCAGATGGTCTCACTTTCTTTTCAAACAACATTCAGCGTAAAATTAACAGAAAAGTTTCATTTTAGGGAGCTTGATTAGGAGTTTTTAACACCCACAGACAGTTTCGGGACACTAAGAACAATTTTATCAATCCTGTCTGACTCCTCTACAGTATTACCTGCGTTACTATATTTCTCCATCCAACTGAAGAAGGTACACATATCTAAAAACAGACCAGTGGTGTATCAGCAGAGATGACACCGTAACGAACTACTTGCTCAGCACCCCACTGAGGCTTGCTCAGGTGAAATAAACATGTCTGAACTTTGGCAGGCTGGCAGGCAGGTGGGTAGTTTGTGTTTTCTTTGGCAGCAGCGTGGCGGGCAGAAGCACCGATTCTGTCAGGGAGGATTAACGATGCCCAGAAAGCGTTGGAGATGGCTCTTGTAATGAGCATGGACAGCAAATGTCTGTGGGCTCACACACTTCTGCTCACACTGTAATTTAGTTTGAGGGGTTTAATTTTAGATCATATCCTAAATCCTCTCTTGAGTTACATTTAGATCCGTACAGGTCTTTAGTGGTTGGCATTGATTAACGGAATTAACTAAATAATAGTGAGGTATCAGTTGAATAGAACAAATGACTCCACCCAGTTTCAGGCTGCTGAATGTTTGGTGTCGCCACCTTTTCTACTCTTTCCTGGATTTGTGTGTTGCAGCACATGTGGCAGGGTTTAACTGATTTTTAGAGCATTTACATAAATATAAACAGAATGAAAAATAATTTAAAAAAAGACTTTAGTGGTTTTGCATCAAGCGATTAAACTAAAATTTTGTTTAAAAATATATTGTGTGTAATGAATCATCACTTCCATACGTGATCATTGAATGCAGAATGTTAAAAATAAATACATTTATGATAAGAAAAATGCAGCAAAATATACATTTTGTGGGCCTGTGAATGGTCAGGGTGGAAGATAATGGACATTAGTGAGCTTTGGTGGTTATTTCTTTAAAACAGCCACATCAGTTGAACCTTTACACGCTGATTTGTCTGTGTGTGTTTATCTAGATGAGTGAGTTAGCAGTCAGACGGAGCAGCAGATGTTCGCAGCATTGTGTCATTGAGGAATGAAGATAAATCTGATAAATGTGTCGCTACAGACCGCCTTCATACACGACTGCCTAACCCACTACACTCCCTCTCTCCCTCTCTCTCTTTCATGTCTATTTCACTTCACCTTATCTCATTCTTGCATTCCTTCCTCGCTCTCCTGTAATGTGTGTGTGTGTGTGTGTGTGTGTGTGTGTGTGTGTGTGTGTGTGTGTCACAGCTCACCTAGCATGAGCTAAACCTCTCATTAGCGTTAAGAGAGACAGACAGCGGAATTTGGGGAGAAGAGAAAAGGAAGTGTAGAGATGAAGTTGAGAGAGAGAGAGAAACCATCCATATAGTTTGGAGCCAATCTGTAGTCCGAGCACTAATGCATCTTCCTCCTCCTCCTCCTCCTCCTCCTCCTCCTCCTCTTGTGTCTCTAATCTCTTTCCACTTAGGTCTATCTCTAGTCTCTTGTATGATCCCTATCAAGTTCAGTTTCACCGTGCCACTGCTTTTACTGTTAAACATTTAACATCACTCCTGGTGAGCCTTGATTGTTTTAGGTTGTGCTCTCTGTAAGGCTGTTTAGATGGTGCAGGGGTCAGATTCAGTCACACTATGAACATTTATCATTGGGCTGAGCCAGGCTAGCTGATTCTCCCTGCTTTATGCTAAGCTAAGCTAACTGGCCGCTCATTGTAACTGCATGCACGGCTTTCATCTTTACATATATTTTTGCCAAGAAAGCAAGTAAACTTATTTTCCAAACTGTCAAACTGTTGCTTTAAGGATAAACCATCACTTCATGCCAAATTTGTCTGGAAACAAGAAAATGTTTCCAATCAATCTTTGATTATCAGGAAAAATTGTGATTTAACATGCAATTACCTCGTCCGAGCTACTGGATTTAAACGAAGGGAGAAAAAGCTGAAGATTAATTATGTAGAACAAGTCCAAGACACAAAACCTGCCTGTAAAATATGCTTCAACAAGCCACTGAAAAAGCATCAATTAGAAAGTAATCCCCTTGATGTCAGTATACAGGCAGGTGGCCATGTTTGTCGAGTTGTAAAAGGAATTTTCTCAAGTCGGTCCAAATACGATACAGTTACATTTACCTCAGTTTGTGTGTCGTCCGCACATTTGTTTTGCTGCTTGAAAGCTACAGACCAACAATGGCCGCTGTCCATCTGTTACACTGATAGATAGAAGTGCGATGAGACGACAAAGACAGCAGTAACATATAGGCTTGAACGTGGGACATTGTAGCCTCGTGTAAAGCCTCTGGGAAGTGTGTATGTGTGTGTCTGAATAATTCACACTTCTAGGTTTACATAGCCAGAGGGCAGGTGAGGTAATGTGGACATGACGGAGTCTGTTGCTACCAGAGGGAAGGTGGGACACACTAACCTGTGTATGACAGGGCCAAAAACAACTTCACACACACACACACACACACACACACACACAAGAGAGGTATTTGTTGTGGTTCAGTGCCCATCTTTGTTTTGGCTCCAGTTTAGGTTGCGGTATTTGAAAGGTTCTTTTATCAATACTTAATGATAATAAAAACGCATTTGGTCTTTTCTTGTGGCTACCTGAAATCAATTCAAGGCACGCACAGCACACACACATACACATACACACACACACACACACACACACACACACACACGCCTAACAACATCAACAGATCAAGTGTAATTTTCATCCAAGTCGTCGGAACAATGGCATTTCCTCAGGCGAGCCCAAATAAAATAGAAGACTGTGCGCCCATTTTCCTTTATTATCAAAATGACCCGTGTGGCCGTCTGCAGCTCCGCTTGCCACTTCCTGCCAACACACACACACACACACACACACACACACACACACACACACACACACACATGCAAGCTCGCCGGCTGCTCACTCAACACACACATTTAAACAGGTTCTGCAGACATCCTTCCCATAGTCTCCAAACACACACACAAACACATAATCACCACTGAGTAGTCCCTCTATAACTACACACACACACACATACACACACACACACACACACACACACACACATTTCCTAGTTTTGACAGTGTTTTAGATGTTTTCTGACTAAGATGTGTTTTGCATGTAACTCAATCTGTGCAGCAGGGCTCTTTCTACCGGCCGCAGGGCTGGTTGAGTTATCATGTGGGCTTTGACAGGCAGCCCGATGGTAATAAAGGTGTCAGTGTGTGTGTTGGTGGGAGGGAGAGGGTGTGTGTGCTGTCTTTGCCATGTGTCTGTGAGCAGGCGGAGGACGTGTGTGTCTTTTCACTGTATTTGCCGTGTTTTGGTGTATGTTTCTGTGCGCATGTGTGTGTGTCCTCCGCCCTCCTCGTCTTTGTGGCTATCTGTGGGGGATCAAGCAGCGTTCCCATGGCTGCAGCAAGCCTATCGCCCCTGGAGACGACACCTTAGAGAGAGGGAATCTTCAACAGCCCCGAGTCGGGTGGAGGGTAAATGAGAGGGGTCGTGGGGCCCCTCAAAGTCAGGGCCGAGTGCACTTTAAATCCAGGGGTCAGAAAGAAGCCTGAAACCATACACAGTTCTACCAGCCATGGTTAAATAGCTAACAAACACACTTAGCTAACACCAGTGTTCGATTTAGTACGTAGATTTAGGAGGCATCTATTAAACACCACCAGTTTTATCTGTGGAGGTTTGAACCTCGCCTAAGCCTTTGGTATAGTATCACCTAACAAGGGCTCTGTAGTTTTGGGGGTAGTTTAAAAAAAAAAAAGAGGTATAAAATCTGTGGAATCCCCCTTTAAGAGCTGCTTTGCGAATATTTTGTGCGACATAACATTACATGCTTCAGAAAAAAAAATTATTGATCTGAATTAAAGCATGTGATCGACACGGTGGGACTGACGGAGCTCGCTGGTGTGATTCATCCATCAGTGTTTATGAATGTGAGTGATGCACTAACAGCTGCGTTAATGCCTCTATATCCCCCTACATAGTACATACACATTACACAGATACCCTAAATACATGTAGTTTAGCACTCAGCCGAACACTGACATCAAGGCAGGCATCCTTCAAGGACCCCCCTGGAGTTAAGCACACAGTGAGCACATACATGTGTATGTGTCAGTCCATGAATTATCAGCACATGTCACAGCTGTTACACCCTCTGGGATTTCTGGGTTGCGGGTCCATTATGTACGACATCTGGGTGCCTCCCACTCTCCTGTGTTTTGCTTCCTGTCTTTATCTCATCCCTTCCTCGCCTGACTGAGCTCAAAAGAGATGATACGATTGTAACCTGCCTAAATACGGATTACTCTGTTCGAGTGTGTGACTTTTCTCAGTCAGACAAATTACCTTTTGTTGCCCTTGAAAAGCTTTTATACAGTTATCACACTCTTGTTTTTCATTCTCCCACTAGTTTGAAAAGTAATTTGAGACATTGTTTGACGCAATTGTCCTAGTTTTTTTTAAAAGGAATAGTTTAGAAAATACTTTTATCACTAATAGAGAAAAAGCTCCAGTTGCTTTTGAAGTCAAATACCACCAAGGATGTGGCAAATTGCCTTTATTGCTTTAAACCGCCCTTAACCAACACTGTGTCTTCCTCAGGGCATGGCTGGAAAGAGTAATTGAATTAACCAGAGGGAGTCATGGCTCCTTATATAGATAATTAGTGGTCAGGAGGCTAAATTACATCAACATATTAAATAAACCACAAGTAGACAATGCAGAAAATATAGAGAAGAGTTAGTAATTACAGTATTGATTACAAAGATAACAAAAACAGTGTAACCTCAATGACGTCAGCTAACAATAATAAAAATCTTATCGCCTCACTCTCGGAAAGAAAGCAGAGGAACATATTTCCCAAAACGTTGCACTATTCCTTTACATATCTACTTCAGTGTAGTGCTCACTGCTTCCTTCAAAGTAGTTAGTATGGGAGGAATGAAGCATGTCTTCATCACTTTTGCAACTTATTTCCACCAACAAGTGAGATTTATTAAGCATAAACTAACATTCTGTGTTAGATATTAATGAGAATGTAAAAATGAGGATGTGAGGCAAAGATTTTTACCCTCGATCATAACTGTAGAGGAATTTTTCAGGGTGGGAGGGTTTAACACAAGTAGGCACCTGTAGGTACAGTGCAGTGGGGCGACTGGCTGGTTGCCGGTGACGGGTGTGGTTTCCTACAAACATGATTGGTGTACATGCTCCACATAAATAGTGATTATAGGTTAGTGATACATAGACGTGCAAAACAGCCTGTTAGTGAGACTAAATGTTACATTTAGACACCAGGAAGAAAATTGCGACCATTTAATTTGAACTGTTTTTATTTTATCTTTCAATTAAATAGGTTGGTAATGTCAATATACACAATATAGACATAGTGGCATGCAAAAAATGCAATAATTAAAGTGAACATTTAAAAAAAAAAAGAAAAATAATTGATAATTGTTTAATTGCCGAAGTCGTTTTACAAAATAAGAACTTATAAAATAAGAAGTTATTGTATATTATCTTTATGCATCCTGGATATTTTTGCTGCCGTTTCTCTCAGACCACAGACGGTCACCCATGATGCCTTGCTCCTCGACCACGCCTGACACAGTGTGCATCTATTGTCACGCTTCTTCAGAAAAGGGATCAAATCCTCCCACTGCTTCTTCTCTCACTCTCCCTTTTCTGCTCTTCTCACCTGAGTGTGAGTGAGAAAGTCTGAATTGGATTAGAGGTGACAGAGAAAGACAGCCGGAGTGGCGTCAGAGGTGTGTGTTGTGCTGTTCATCGTCTTTATGGAAAGTGTGAAAGTGTTTTTGGTGGAATCAGTGGAAACAGGCCGTGTTGAAGGGAGTGGCAGCAGTGAACTCCCTGTGGGCTGGAAAATATGCCCGGACCGGAGCCCACCTGAGCCAAAATAGAAGACACTGCATCCCTCTGTTGCTCATTTTCTACCCGTCTGCCAGTTCCTCTTTTGTCTTATTCTTTCAGTCTCTTCATTCTGGTCTGTCCACCTCCCTATTTTTTACGTCGTTCTATTCTTTTCTATTTTTCAGCCTCTTTTTTTCCCCTCTCCCTTTGTTTGCAGTGTGTCTGCCCCACCAGTATCTCATTACTCTAATCCTATTTATGAAGGAGACAAACACATGCACACACATTGTCTCGGCTCTCTTTTTTCTTTCTCCATTTCTTCTGTCTCTTTCTGTTTTTCTCTCCAGCTCATACGAAGGAAGACAGTAAATAGCGTGTGTAAAATGTGCTGCTGTAAACAATCTATTCAACAACAACCTGAATTTTAAAAAAAGTCCTTTATTTTGTAATGGTCTGCCTCCATTGTGGTTCCAAAGTCTCTCTTGCTATCGCTCAAACTGTCAACCTCCAAACAGCCTGGGTTCCTTATGTAAACACTGAACTGTGATCAGATCTGGGACCTGTAGTCCCATTGTTATATGTTGATGTAGTCATGAGAGTTCCCATTCTCTCAGGAGAGATAGCAGAGAGAGGTATCTCCTCATTTTGATCTATTGTAAGCTACTTAGAGCAAGAAAAAGACATGTAACCACAGTAATTTTACTCTCAAACTGTCTCAAATCTTGATGAAGCACCCCGTCTTGTACTTTACTTTTAAGACAGCAAAGAAAATAGGCGCTATTCAATGGGTGGAAACGTTTCTTTTTAATGAGCTCCTCAAATTCCTTCTGCTTCCTGTTCCAAGGCCACTATTGTTAAGGAAACACTCCATTGAACTTCGGTCTCAGGTTAGATATTACTAAAACTAAAGCGATTTGGTGGCCTGATTTTCTAAGCTGATCCACATTTTCTCAGATCAGCATTTGCCGGCCACAGGCCTTGATGGAGGAATTAGCCTACTTTGTAATCATTAGGTGCAGGCTAATGCACAATGGGCTTTTTGTCATCTTAAGCCAAGAGAGGCCTGTGCGCTTCTACTCCACGTCGGCTAAAGTCAGCTAGACATTGTTTGCGTAGCGCTGATCTGATCACTGAAGACGATCAGCCTCAGCCAAAGTTCTCACATCGAATAAAAAGACAAAGAAAGAAATCAAGCTTTGAATATTTCAACTCAATTCAGTTCGTTGAGATCATTTACCATCACGGTTTGGCACTCATGTAGGCAAAAGGAGACAATTAATGTGATGACACTGCAGAGGTTTGTTTACGATAGATAGATGTTCTGATAGATGAACTGCAGGAGAACTAGTGAAATCACTGGTGTAGAGAATCTTAGAGATGTACCTGTTTTCACACCCTGGTGTGGAAATTTAGATGAATAACTGGGTGCAATTTTGATTTTTCAGCCAAACATTGGGCGTCTAGGCATCCCTCATGGACCGTCTGGAGAAAAGGTGGCTGTGGTCGCTGTGGACGACTGTGACATCTCCATGGCGATTCGCTTCGGAAGGCAGATCGGAAACTACTCCTGCGCCGCCCAAGGCACCCAGACAGGACAGAAGAAGTAAGCTGGAGTCTCTCTTTGTCTTTCTCTTTCTCTCTATCGTTAGGTTTCTAAACACATTATCTACAAAGCCACCACACACACACACACAAGTTGCGCACACAAACTAGTCGGACTAATAGGTGAGTGTGTCGTACCTCCAGGGCTGCGTCGAATTGCCTTCATTACAACAGATTACACAACTCTCATCCTACCACCTCTCCTCTTTTTTGTTTTGTAATCTCAGTGCTCATCGTTGTGGCCTCTCTGCTGTCAGACAACCAAAGTCTCATCTCAACACCGGCTCAAAACAATTTACTGTGCGTCTACCACACACTAATTAATTTTATTATTTACTTTTGCTCAGTGAGAGGTTTTTTTTTTTCAGAAAAAAGCAAGCATGCTGAGACACATTTAGTATGCAGAGGGTGGGGACACAGACAGAGAGAGAAAGAGAAAGAGCTTCACAGAGGAGTTAATGAGGTTGCATTCTTTCAGGAACTTGTTGCACAGGTCGCAGGAGCTGTGTGTGACGCTGGAATACACAAACATACACAGTGTGTGATGTGGTGCAAACGAAGAAATGCCTCAGGTTTTGTAGTGGACTCTAAGTGTCTCTAAATGATCCAAACTGTGACTTAGTTCACTGCCAAAGGAGTGTTCTGCTATGTGAGCTACAAGTTCAGTTTCCTACAATACAATTTTAAACCTGAGAAATAAATTTTGGAGCCACATTATTGTAGTTTAAAACTGGCTCTGAGATGCAACAGATTCCCTTTTGATTTATTTAGGGATTTCCCTCATTGAATTCCTCTTTGAATAAGCTCCCATTGCTCCCGGCCAAGCAACAGTGTTTGGACAGTATACACACAATTTACACATTCAATGATTTCCCACAGTTTTTTTTTTGTGCAGAATTGCGTTACATTAAATCTCTTAAAGCCTTTTGGTGTTTGATGTTGTGTGTTTTCAAGGCTCGAGGTGTAAGCAGCTTCCTATGTGACCTGGTATGTTGAACTTGACTTGGTCGTGGCGATTGTAGCAGTTAGCCTTGTGACAGCTTAAACCTCGGTCACAATAACCTCGTTTGAGAAATGTCAATCACGGTGAGGCTGGCGTGTGTTTGCAAGCGGCAATGAAGAGAAATGAGCAATCCTGAATATCATAGTCAAAACACAGTAGAGCTGCATCAGTGTGTGTTTGTGCCCACATCAGGATTTAAAAATATTCTGCAGTGACGGAAATAGTTTTTTTTTTTTTTTACATCTCAGATTTTGCTCTGATTCATTGTCCGTGTCATCTGCAGGTCATTGGATTTGACAGGACCACTGTTGCTAGGCGGAGTTCCCAACCTACCCGAGGACTTCCCGGTCAGGAACAGGGACTTCGTGGGCTGCATGAGAAACCTCAGCATCGACAGCAGAGCCATCGACATGGCCAGCTACATCGCTAACAACGGCACCACGGCAGGTTAGACATGCTGCATGGTGAACCACAGCCATGCTGCTAATGTTTAAAGCTCACTAACTTAAAATGTTACATATATTTTACATAGAGATATTGATTATTTTTCTCTACGTGTTTGATGTCAAGGTTGCCCAGCAAAGAAAAACTTTTGCATGAATGACGTGTGTCAGAACGGAGGAGTGTGTGTCAGCAAGTGGAACACCTACAACTGCGACTGCCCAACAGGATACGGAGGCAAGAATTGTGAACAAGGTAAGAAGTGTGTGATTAAAAAGGAACTGTCCCTCAAGATAGAGTCTGTATTTACATATGCATTAATATACAGGTGTGCCTCTGGCTGAACCCGCCTGTATCTACATGTAAACCTGTGAGCTTCTCAGTGTACACACGCACGTGTTTACCTACAGCAAGAGCGTGTGTGTGTGTGTGTGTGTGCGTTGAGGACATCCAGGAAGTAGTGTGTGTTTGGGAGATCAAGTGGGATAAGGAACACCTCCCCCTGACTCAGTGTGACTCATGCAGCAGTCACAATGGGAAAGTTACCGTGAAGCTTCTGCTCACTACTGTGCAGATGTTAAACATGGCCTCAGGTTTGGAGTTGTAGGACGAGAACAAACTGTGACCTCACTTGTCAAAACCCAGACTCAAAGGGTGAAACAAAAGACACACACACACACACACTGACCCCAGAGCTGTTCGTGTCACTATTGCCACCTCAGCAGACATGTGAGCGGCACGGCTTGTGCTTCTCAAGTGCAGACCTATATTCAGCACTTGTAGATAGATGGATAGGTAAGTAGACAGACTTGTAGTGAGGGGTTATAAATGTGTTAACGAAGGAAACATAAAAGCATCGCAGCTCGCCAGTAGTGTTGTTATTTACACTCCATAACCCATCTCATGTTCTTCTGTGGTAAGGGGAGAACTTTGATTTCCACCTTCAGGGCGAGCTTCCAAACAATGTGTGAAGGTGTAAATACCTCTCCTTGCCCTCTCGTCTATGAGGTAGCCGCCCAGCCGCTGCCAGGCCCCGGTATCCAGTATCTGAACTGGGCCGCGATCACAGCAAGCTGGGGAGAGGTTTTGGCCGCTCTGTTGCTTGTTTGACACATTCGGTTCGTGGCTTCACACACACCTAGCCGCCACTCGAGAAATGAGAGATTTGTTATTGTGTGTTTAACACTGCCAAAGTCATTCAGACTGGGCTGGCATGAAATTTCTGGTCAAATTTCAGTTGTACAGAATGTTTTTTTTAAAGCCAAGGAATGAGTTCTGCCATGCTAACTTAAAGCAGATTCCATTCAAGGTAAACACAAGCGTCTAGTATACTGGAAAACACTTCTACATGCTCATGGGTGCCGTTGGCTTGTTGTGACAAGTAGGTAATTACCCAGTTTGACTGTCTGGATGGTGTCAAGCTATTGGAGTAATTAAGGTTGTGTTTATAGTCAACATATCTGGTTGATAGGTTAATATATTCACAAAAGAAAGTGAGAAAGTTCTTTAGGTGAGACTTGGTGAGTTTGGATTCCAGTTGGACGTGGCTGCAGACTTGTTGGCCAAAGTCCTCAGACCTGGTCAAAGCTCTACTGTACCTGCGCTCCCATCTGGAAATTGTAGCTTTTATAGAGCCGTGTGAACCCCACGCTGACCCCGCTGAATTAAAGGACCGAGATTAGCAGTGCTTACCAGATTGTTGCTCAATCTCTTAATAATTTGGTATGAAAAGATGTGAGATTCGGAGTAGCTAAATAAGAAAGCTGGCAAACTCAAAAGAAAGTTGAATGAAGATTGTTCAGATATTCAAAGGCTGAAGAGCAATGACTCTCAAAATGTGAGGGGGTCTGTGAAAAGTTTTCAGATTCATTCATTTAAATGATCATGATCAAGTTAATTTTTACAAAAAGCTTCATAGTTATTTTATATTTATATAATGTTTTAGTTTGGAAATCTGAAGGAGCGATTCATAGATTATGTTCTAATCTAACAAATCTATAACTCTTAGTACCTCCTGCCAGTCAAGCATGCATCTCTCGTTACTGTGCAAACAACAATACGGTCAGCCAGAGATTGGTTACAAAGAGGGACAGTTTTTTTTTTGACCAGCTACGACAACAAATTAAGTAAATTAAGTAAATGAAACTGAAAAAAAACAAAGCAAGTAAACAGGAGGAGTATCTCCAGTCTAATCCTGCTTGGTCTTGTCAATGAGGCAATAAATAGGCAGCTCAATACCAAACAGACTATTTAAGAAAAAACGGGGAGATGGACATCTCCAGCAACAACAGTGGAGGGCAAGCATCTCGTATGTTCACCTTTGTGTCAAAGTAGAGCCTCACAAGGCAGTGGACTCTTTCGGTCTCAAAGATAAAATTAACAGAGGAGGGGCTGTTTTTAAGGGACTAAGCTTTGTCAAAGTAGTCAGACAAAAACCGCTGTAGCTACTTGCTACCATGGACAAATATGTGCTTTGTCTCATAATAACAGCTTGTGTGTCTGTGAATTTGTGAATACTTCTGTAGGAATATGTGCCCTGGGGACTCAGGAACACACAGGGCTTATTCTGTAGATTATACAGGAGGAAACACTTATGCTGTGCTGAAAGGAGGACTCTTGCTTTGTGTATGTGTGTGTGTGTGGGTTTCTTGATCTCTCTCTCAACATGCACAGGAGCTTACACAGTATGTGCTATGTCTTTAGGATTTTCTGTGGATTGTACAGAATGTCTCTAGACATTTCATGTTTGTTTAAGAATTACAGTGTGGTAATCCATAGACACACTGGAAAGAAGCAATTATATGAAATGAAACAAAACCGATCGTCAAACTGGGACCTACAGAATATCACATTTTACTGAGTACTTGTACTAAAGAGGATGATCATAATGGACATGATTGCTCAGTTGGCTGTTCACTCATATCGATTCTCTTAAACCTTTAGCTTCACATGCAGAGGAAGAGTAGCTCAGTTTATATTAGTAAATTATAAATAAATGATAATAAACTGAGTATCATAAATTATACTCACAGTAACTCTTAACAGATTTATTGCCAAACATTAATTGAGTTTTACCCACAACCTGATTCTTCCTGTCTTGTCCAGTGATGCCATCTCCTCAGTTCTTTGACGGCCAGGCTCTGGTCTCCTGGAGCGAGACGGACATTACCATTGCTGTTCCCTGGTACATGGGCCTCATGTTCCGCACCCGGCAGCCTGCCGGCACTCTGATGCAGGCCAATGCTGGACCCTCATCCACTATCAACCTTGTGGTGAGAAACAATGCACAGCATATTGTCAACAAATCCATTGTCAACAAAAATGTGATCATCATCAGCATATAGTGCAAACTCTTTTACTGAGTACAACAAAATTCGGTTAATTGTCGGGCATTTTAGAGCAGCTGGCAGAAGAGACATTAATTTGATTTCTCCATCTATCTCACCATCCAGGTGAGTGAGCAGCAGGTACAAATGGAGGTGTTGCTGAGGCAGCAGAGGGTGGCGTCTCTGGGCTTCCCCCAAGTTCGGGTCAATGACGGGGAGTGGCACCACTTGCTGGTAGAACTGAGAAGCGTTAAAGATGGCAAGGACATCAAATACATGGCTGCTGTGTCCCTGGACTACGGCATGTATCAGGTACAGGCAAATTACACAACAGAAACAGACACGGATGGGTCAGAAAACGGAAAACATTTTCTTATTTTGAATTCCGTTTCTTTAAGCAGAGGTCAGTGGAGATTGGTAATGACCTCCCTGGATTGAAGCTGCAAAGTCTTCATGTTGGAGGTTTGCCTGGAGAAGGCAATCATGTCAGCAAAGGATTTGTTGGCTGCATCCAGGCAAGTGTTATTTTCAAGTTTTCATCTTGACCTTCGACCACTTCTTCTCCGTTTTTTCCCTTCTGCTTGTCCTGCCTTGGCTTCTTCATCATCAGTGTGTTCTCCATCAGGGTGTGCGTATGGGTGAGACATCCACCAATGTGGCTAACGTGAACATGGCTCAGGGCCTGAAGATCCGTGTGGAAGATGGCTGTGACTTGGCCGATCCCTGCGACTCCAACATCTGCCCTGACAACAGCCTCTGCAGTGATGACTGGAGCACACACACCTGTGTCTGTGACCCAGGTAATAGACACTAACCCTACACATACACCCAAATTACCCATATAAGCTCACTCACTCACTCACTCTGTGTCTCGTAGGTTATTTCGGTAAGGAGTGCCTGGATGCTTGCCAGCTCAACCCTTGTGAGCATGTTTCTACCTGCGTTCGAAAACCAAGTTCCTCCCATGGCTACACCTGTGAATGTGGACAGAACTACTACGGCCAGTACTGTGAAAACAAGTAAGGGCAGATCGTATGCAAATTGCATCTTTAACTTCATTTTAGAGAAGTAAGCTTTGCATTCCTAACACATAGGATGCACTGCTTACCTCTGCCTGTGTGACGGGTACCTCACTGAATTGTTGTGGCTCGCACATGTGGGGGGGTCCACACAGACAGTGTTGCCGGCACAGGCTATCTTTTTACCTTGAGTTTGCCTAATGGCTGTTAAATAATAACCTTTTTTTAAAAATTGAAGAGATTCTGTCCAGAGAAATGCACTGCTCAGGTAGGCAGTGTGTCCTGGACATAATTCTCCCTCCGCAGACCAGATGTTAAAAATGAAGCAGACTAAAAATGGACTTTGCCTCTTACAAAGACAAAGCACATTAATCTCCTTTAGTAATGTTAGGCTCTTGCTCTTTTTGTAATGGTGCCAACGTCCTGAGTCTTTGAGAGCAGCTTTATTAGCCGGTGATGCAAGCTCGATAATGTTTGTGTGTGAGGGAGAGAGAGAAAGGAAAGATCGGACATAAAAAAGAAACCAGTGGGCGATATTCAGAAATCTATATATAGTGGTGTGTTAAGAATTCAGCTGTCAACGGCACTGCCAGCACTGTTCATTCAGTCTAGGAGCTCATGTGAATAAGTCAACCTCAATTGAGAACCAGACATTTCTACCTGAACCCTGACCCCTATGACATGCATCACTTCCTGTCTTAAGCAGGATGTGGGATTCCCCCTCCATGCCTGAGTGATCCTCCATAGGTGTTTAGTCACTGCTGCCCTCATACTGCCACTCGTCCCCTATCAGATCACATCACTCAGTCGGAGATCGCATCTCTTGAGAGTGAAAGAGAGTGTGTGTGTGTTTGTATGAATGAGCCACGCCTGATTCACTTACTTGAAAGCGTAGAGGAAGTTTACTCAAGATGCACAGCGCCTAAGACCGTTAAATTGAAGATTAAGTTAAAGATAGTCAACTATAAGATTTGAAGTATTTTGTTAAAGCTGATACACCAAATCAGTAACATGTTAAAACCCCATCAACCATGACTTTGCTCATTCTATTCAAAAAGAATTGGAGCTCCAATATGTGCACAAGTCTTTCTGTATGTTGAGCAAAAGACTATTATCTTCTTTTTTTCCCCAAAACAACTTTGCAGTAGTTATAGTATGTAATTTCACTACCAGTTTTGAGAGACTGACTGTTAAATAAATTCTGTGTTTTAGTAATTTTAAGAAATTTACAATCTGTGTCCTCCTGGTGAACGTAAGTCCAATATTCCCTCACTTTTATCTCTGTTTTTGGTCTCCACCAGCTCCTGAGGGAAATATATTGGCACTTTCATTAATGTGTCATTGTTTTTAATGACAGGGTGGAGAAGCCGTGTCCTCAAGGTTGGTGGGGCAGTCCTGTGTGTGGACCCTGTAACTGTGATACCAGCAGGGGATTTCACAAAGACTGCAACAAGACCTCTGGAGAATGTCGCTGCAAGGTAAAAAAAAACAAACTTCTACATTACTTTGTGTCATTTTGATGTGCAATGTTACAAAAATAACACAATCTTCCTCTTATAAATGAATAGTTGAATTCACAAGCAATAAAACAAACCATGACAGAGTGGGTACACTCTGTAGACTCACTTTAAATATGTCCTTAAAGATGCAATAGCAACACCCATAAATATGTAATTATTCCCTCCTAGCTTGCATTTGATAATCTAAATTTAATATTAGTCATTTATGTCTTCTTCTCTCCCTGCAGGAAAACCACTACCGGCCAGAGGATGAGGACACTTGCTACCCATGTGAGTGTTTCTCTGTCGGCTCTGAGTCCCGAACCTGCGACCCCGTCACTGGGCAGTGCCCCTGTAAAGGAGGAGTCATCGGCCGTCAGTGTAACCGCTGTGATAACCCCTTTGCTGAGGTCACTCCCACTGGATGCGAGGGTATGTCGATTCATATATTTTGTAATTACGTGTATTTATCGATTTATTATTTATCAGTAACTCCTGCAAATTTACCAGTATGAATAATAAATAAGTCCTGCAGAAGATAAATTTTTTACTCATATAATAATGATTAAGTTAAATTAATACTAACATAGCAAGTCAATAGCTGTCCTAAAATAATGTTAAAGCACATGCATAACATGCTGATTGTGAGAAGTTGGAAACCATGAATTCAGATACATTTGTCTAAATGACAGGGACGGTAATGAAAAAATCATTTGAGAAGTTGGCTGCATTATTCCTCTAAATGTTCAGGTTCACAAAGTGCGCCCTGATGAATCGATGACGTGTCAAAAGGAGACAAATGGTGTCACTCACATTTGCCGGTGCTGCAGTTGAGCTAACTTTGCGTCTTTGTCGGCACCCAGTCAAGCAGAAGGGGCAAGTCTGGCTAGGAGGCTAACTTGGCAGTGGGACTGCACACACACAATACAGTATAGATGAATAGAAGACAAAACCACAAAGTCCCCTCACAGAGAATGAATGTCAATGTGTTTACTGTTTGACCCAATATGAAGCTCTTTAAAGGCTCAGAACATGTTTGGACTTTTAATGAGTGGGAAGATCTAAAGGATCACATAAATTCTGATGCAGGGAGGGAGTGAGGCGAGAGGTTTCTTTGGTCATGTCCTGCGGGTCACTGAGATGTGACCATCCATGGCAGACTTCATACCGATCTGTCAGCTCTGCACCAAACACAGCTGAGCCGACAGCAAGACATTCAATACGTCTGTGGTTAATGCCACCATAACCTTAATAATGACGGAGTGTCTTGTGTTTGTGTGGAAATGATCCTTTAAGAAAAGGATAAGTGTGATGAAATAAGTGAAATTTAAATGTAACACTTAAGAGTTAACGAAACACAGGGATTAGAGGTCATGAGTGACTAAGAGGAGCCACAAACAAGTCAACAAGCCTGCAGGCCCTAGCATGGTTGGTCCTGGAGATTTATTAACCCAGATATGCTGCAATGAATTATGTATCAAGGCTTGTGCAATGGCTCTGCAGGCTTAATTTGGCTGAATGTCACTGTGCCAGTCTGTCTGGCTGTTTCATACGGTGGAGTGGATCGGCTGGGTGACTTCAAAAGTGGAACCGAAGCAGGCGTTTGACTTGTGTAGTGACATTTTTGTGGTAAAAGTTTATGTGGTCCAGTTTCATTTGTTTATGCAATTCTTCAGAGCCAATTTAAGTATCATGTAATGCTCTAAAACTAGCTTCCAACACCTGCCTGATCGTCCCCTGTTTGTGGTGGAACTTTTATATGTAGGGACGGGTGTGTTTTACATGTTAACCCAGAATTAATGCCGGCCTCATGTTTAAAACTATATTCACATATTCTGAACTTTTTATTCTTTTCGTTTGCTCTTTCCTCTACAGTGGTGTATGAGGGCTGTCCCAAGGCATTTGACGCTGGCATCTGGTGGCCCAAAACCAAATTTGGTCGCCCTGCCGCCATGAACTGTCCCAAAGGATCCATTGGTGAGTGCTTTGTGATGCTCCTGATTTAAAAAAACAACATCTGGGCTAATTTAGTTACCATAAACCAACATTGGCTAATGGTTCAAACATAGTGCAACAATGGTAAAAGTGGTGAGGAACTGTTTTGTCAGCAAACTGAACGTTATATAATAAAGCATACGTTATATTAATGTCTGTTATGGAACAATATGTATCTTAGGTTTGCTAATATTTGCTATTATTTAGCAAACAAAAGCTACTACTCTAGTGGTAAAAGTCACATAGTCTCACTTTAAGAAAGAAAACACACCAGTGCCAGAATATTCACAGTGGTTGAGTAACAGTTGGATTAACCTTCATGGGAGGTCGTGTTTTTGTGTGTTAGTGTATCTAAAGGCATATAAACACTCTCACACTCTCTCTCTCTCTGAAGCTTAACACAACAGCAGAAAGGCTCTCTGATTGGTTTGTTAATCCAACGAAGCTTTCTCATTGGCCAATCATGTACAGGTCTGTCAGTAGAGACTTTTGGAAAAACACCAGGTACACGAAGAGCAGTAATACCCCTCCTCCTCCAGCTGTGTGTGAGGGAGGGAGGGAGGGAGGGAGGGAGGGAGACTGTCAGGTTCACTGACCTGTTCCCAGTAAAGCGCTGTAACTTTCCTGGTTACCCCCTTAGTTACTGCCGTCACCATGGTGACCCCTTTTGTTGTCTCCTCAGACTCGTTGGGGGATTTATTTGCTAACATTGCTCGTCGCCTTCTCTTAACTCTTAACTGGCAAGTCCTTCAGCCGTTTCTTCCTTTGCAACAATAGCATTTGAAGAGACTTTGCATTTGGATGAAGTCTTTTCCCAAACTGAATCAGACCGGAAGAAGTCAGTATGGTTGAACATATTTAAACCACTAAAAAAGGAAGCGTTTTACATTTTTCAGGGTTTTAAACGTTCAACATATTCAGAGCACTTAAGCTACAGTATCTGATCAAATGCATGACTTTCTATTTTTTCTCAGATTATGTTGTATTTCTATCCTCACTTTGATTTACCATCTTGTTTTGACTGACTTTACCTTCATGTTAGGGTAAAAATATACATTATCATTATTTTAAAACTGAAAGATGTAGCTGGCAGTAGCTTTTTTTAGCCTAGTGTCTGCAGGTTATTCCTTTCTGGCTGCATATAGTGCTGACAACTTTCACCAATAAGGGAGGTCAGCTCGTATGCAGCCTGAGAGGAAAGAAAACAGGCTAGATGTGAACATGGCTGCCTCCTTAACTAACACGTCCTTTTTGTTTTTATATTTTTACAGGTACTGCTATCCGCCACTGCAGTGATGAGAAGGGCTGGTTGGTACCTGAGCTGTTCAACTGCACCACCGTCACCTTCTTCCATCTGAAGAAACTGGTGAGTACTACACAAAATAAAACAGTCACAGTGTCACTTCACTATTAAATGTGTCTTGAGACTACAGCACTGTCCGTAAAACACTTTCAAAATCACTTGATTAAATTGAAAAACGTATTCATTTTAAACTGAAGCTCTTTCTTTTTTCTAAAAAGTGACATTTACAAAGGCAGAAAGAATATTTTCTTCACTGCTAACCTAATTAAGTTTTCATCAGACTGTTGTTTCCTCTTTAATGGGGGTGCACTTATTATTATAATTACAATGATGACTGAGAGTTATTTAGAAAACTATGCATTGTTAGGGAGCCGATGTATCTTCAAGTGTAATTTCATAGGATGAAGTCTTGGGGAGATTTAAACAAAGCTCTGCACCTATTCTTTTTGAACCTGAACCTAATACTCGAGGCTTGAACTTCTCGAAGTCCCACTAATCCTGGGATTGACCAGTTTCTATTATGTCTCACTGCACCCACTCAGTTTTCCTTTGCCCTGACCTGCTCGCTCTCCTCCTCCTTCCACCCCTCGACCCTCCACTTTTGCAGAACGAGGACCTGCGTCGCAATAGTTCAAAGATGGACAGTGAGCGCTCCAAGACCATCGTGCGTTTGCTTCACAGCGCCACCAATAACACCCAGCGTTACTACGGCAACGACGTGAAGACGGCCGCGCAGCTGCTGGATCACGTGCTGCAGTACGAGAGCCGGCAGACGGGATTCGAACTCACCGCCATGAGGGATGCAGAGTTCAACGAGGTAGGAAAGAAAACCAGCAGGATGGAAGTGAACTTCCAGTCTGTACTGTTGCACTGGGAGCACTGGTGGAGCACTGGTGGAGCACTGGTGGAGCACTGGTGGAGCATTGCCCTCCACTGGCTGATTTCTACCGTTGAATTATTACGAATATCTTTTATTTATTTATGAGACGAATTTCAATAATTTACCATTTTTGTGGATTTTTCCAGAACTTGCTGCGAGCAGGTAGCGCCATACTAGATCCCGACAACAAGGAGCACTGGGATCAGATCCAGAAGACTGAAGGTGGCACCGCGCATCTGCTCCGCAACTTCGAGGAATACGCCAACACCCTGGCACAGAACGTCAGGAAAACCTACCTGACACCGTTCACCATCGTCACTGAAAACATGAGTGAGTGGAGCAGTGATCACACGGCGTATAGCTGGGACACATAATCACACCTGACTTATCACCCTCTTGCCTCTGTCTCCTCCTCTTCCCGACACTTTTCTTCGGCTGTTATCCAGTTCTAACCGTGGACTACCTCGATACGTCTGACCCGGAGAAGGCGTCGCTCCCTCGGTTTCAGGACATCCAGGAGGCGTACCCCAAAGAGCTCGGATCTTCTATCCACTTCCCCCAGTTCAACCTGCGCACTCAGGGCCACAGAGGTAGCAACGCTGTCAGAATCAGCACCAGACTGACTCCTTTTATGCAGAGAGAGTTTAAAATGCTTAAAAAAAAAAAAACAACTGCTATCCCTCTCCAGCAGAGCCCACTCCTGCCCCTCCCACACAGACAGACCCCCCACAGGAGGAAGAGCACACACTGTCTGATAGGAGACGCCGCCATCTTGAGCCAGCTGCCCCTCTGCCAGTTGCCGTGGTGATCGTGTACAAATCACTGGGCAAGCTCCTCCCAGAGAGATACGACCCCGACCGCAGGAGCCTGAGGTAGACTGACTTCATCAGCGTTACCTTCAAATGGCTTCTTATTGCTACGTGGGAAACATTATTTGTTGGCACGTGTGTTTATGCTAGGATTAAATTATGAAGTGTAGTCCGGTCAGAGGAAAGAAGAGTGGAGAACAATATTTAAAAGAGGGAATATAAAGAGATAACAGCCCACAAAGTCTCTACTGTACTTACCAGTGTATACAATTCATCATTTTCTGTAAACCTTTGAAGAAACCGTACGTCAGATGAAATTATTTTATCTCAAAAGTTAATGTGTGTCATAATATTTAGTGTAGGTGTGTTTGAAGGGAACACTGTATCTGTGCCTGTTTAGGCCTTTAGTTATTCAGAAAAACTGGCTCTCAGTCGGGACGTTTTATGTGTTCCTGAAGTGTTTAATACATAAAAACATAACACAACGATAAGAGAGAATAAGGCCAGATATAAACAAGCTTTTGGTCTGTTATTATACAGTCTGTGTGTTGTGTGTGTTTGCAATTTGATCCATGAAAAGGTCGTCGGTGATTAAAAACTTGAAATAAATCTTCCCAGGCTCCCCAACCGTCCGGTAATCAACACGGCCATAGTGAGCGCCACGGTGCACAGCGAGGGTCCGCCTCTTCCTCTCATCCTGGACCCCCCCATCACCTTGCAGTACACCCTGCTGGAGACGGAGGAGAGAACCAAACCTGTCTGCGTCTTCTGGAACCACTCCATCGCGTGAGTCGGACTGACACAGACAAGCTTCCCCACAGAGTCTCAGAACCTCAGAGATGAACTGCTGCAGGTTGAACAGCGTCATTCATAATTCATTCGCCTGCTGTGTGTGTTGGTGTGTGTAGGATCGGAGGTACAGGCGGCTGGTCCTCTAAAGGCTGCGAGGTGCTCAACAGGAACAACAGCCACATTAGCTGTCAGTGCAACCACATGACCAGCTTCGCTGTTCTCATGGACATTTCCAAGAGAGAGGTATTGCTGGAGAAATTAGCCATTTCAGCTTCACATGAAGCGTCCGACAAAGCTCACCATTATCTGCCTTCAGCCTGGTTACTGACCTCTGACTTGATGTCTCGCTCCCTCCAGCACGGCGATGTTCTCCCCCTGAAGATCGTCACCTACACCACGGTGTCGGTCTCCCTCTTCCTCCTCCTCCTCACCTTCATCTTGCTGTGCCTCTTGCGACGGCTCCGCTCCAACCTGCACGCCATCCACAGGAACCTGGTAGCTGCGCTCTTCTTCTCTGAACTCGTCTTCCTGCTCGGCATCAATCAGACTGACAACCCGGTGAGCGTACTTTCAGCCCACAGAAAATAAAGCACATGTTTTTAATCAGATTTAAGAGTTTCTCCGCAATCTTCCCATGTATCCCTGGGATTTCAAGCAGTTGAAGGTGCTGTTTGGTGAACAGGACATCACCCTAGCCAAGTTGCTCTTTACATTACAGAGCATTTGTCCAGTCTCTACTGCAGCATTATGCAGAACTCAAGAGAAAAGGGTAACATACAGTTAAAAACAATGCAAGAACAGTTAGTACTTTTCCTATGATTGTGGCATGGTGGAACTTGAGGAGGGATAAAGATGTCTCGCTCTGGTGTTTACTGCATTAAAAACTGTCAAGCATCCTCCGTTATTTGTTTGGCCTGCAGGCAGCCGTCTAACACGGTGTTGACAGGAGCTTTACCAGGCTTAATGGGCCAAGGCCTACTTTAGTCTCTCTTTATTTGGCAGATTATGTGTTTTGATGCTCAGCTAATTACTGCAGTAGGTAGGAATGTGCTGGTTGCCAAAATTCTCCAAATAGAACCTCTTATTCATACATTTTTATTAAATTGAAAGTCCTGGTTGGATGTAACGTT
Organism: Pempheris klunzingeri; assembly: GCF_042242105.1. Classification (NCBI taxonomy): domain Eukaryota; kingdom Metazoa; phylum Chordata; class Actinopteri; order Acropomatiformes; family Pempheridae; genus Pempheris; species Pempheris klunzingeri. The sequence continues at coordinate 4,120,974 of NC_092033.1, forward strand.
ATTACTGTAAACCGCACCAATTAAAAAGGTGTAGGACATAATTATGCTGAGACATTTTAGAGTCTGAAGTCAGGAATCTGATGAGCTGATTAAGTTAAGTTCATAATCTAGTTTGAGTTGTCACGGTAATAGCCAGAAACATACATGTACACACACACACACACACACACACACACACACACATACAGACATACAGTAAAGGATCAAAAGGTGTGTGAGGTCTTTGAAGTCTGCTGACACAGACATTCGGACTCACACACATGCACACACACCCCTCCATGCGCCCGTAGTGGAGACATGCTGTGACTGGTACCTGTCTCCAGAAGCAGGCCTCAGGGCGATGGGCCCTGGCAAAAGTTTCCCAAAACAACTTCTTAGTTTTCACTTGGTAAATCTCTCGCATATCTGTGGTACAGCAAACATCATTAATCTGTTAATTGATGGGTAATCCTGCTTTTTTTTAAGAAGGAGTAAGGTTTGGAAAGCTGAGACATTTGGTTGATCTTGAGTTGGAACAAAGACTGATTTGATCCATGGACAAAAAAAACAAACTGGGTTCAGTTTTAAACTTGAAAATTCGGGTCATGTGGCAAACTGCTTTGTAGATCTGACAGTAATGTGAATTTACATTAACTTGTGGTACATCGGTGTTGGTATTGTCATTAATCGTTATGGTTATAATTCATCAGATTCCTCAAGATAAAATAAAATATATAACTTTATTTGTCCCAAAGGAAATTCTGCTCAAAAATGACAACGTAAGAACAAAAACAATATAGTAATACAGCAATAATACAGAAAATACAGTAATAATACAGTAAATACAGTAATAATACAGTAAATACAGTATACAAGTAGTAAATGCTAACATCAGTGCCTGATAGACGAACAATGAATGAACAAAAATGAATGAAAAAAACAAAGTAACAATGAAATTCAGTTACAATAAAAGTAAATGAACTCAAATAGAAAAGTGATATTAGCATCGATTAGTTATAAGAAAGTAATATTGCCAGTGGTAATAAAAAGAATGATACAGGACATGAAATTGAAAATTAACATTGATAAAATTAGCAGATGATGTTGAAAGAAAACCCTCCTTAGCTGTCTGTCCAGGTTCAAGGATTTGTAGTATTGCTTTAAAGTGAAGACGTCACATGTCTCTGACTGACCAGATGTTTACGGTCTCACTCTGGGGTGGGTAGTAACAGCCAACCAGATGTACAAACGGGTTTTACCTCTTGAAAGTTGATTCCAGTGGATTCTGGTCAATCAGGTGTCCTCCACTGATCTAACAATCAGATTTGTTTTAGAATTGATTACTAACCTTGACCACTGACCAAGTTTTGTGAACTTTAGTGAGACCAACCATAACGATCAGTGACTAACTCGGACCAACAAACCAGGATGGAGGTTTACAGGTTCCAGATGCATTGTGGGAGTGTGTGTGTGTGTGTGTGTGTGTGTGTGTGTGCTGTGGAATGCTGTCAGTGTGTGCCCTCAGCCGTCTGCAGGATGATTTATAACCCAGTCTAAGCTGTGTCTCTCTGCCTCTGTGATCTCCACAGCAATACACAGCATTACTAAAATACAGAATCTCAACTGCTGGGACATTCCCTGACACACTGCATTCCTCCAGTACAGCAGCAGACATGGAAACATGGAGGGGGGGAGGGAGATAGAGGAATGTGGGGATGGGTTGAATTATTACTAAGTTGGGACTTCAAGTACGAATTTGTCATTAAAAATGTTTTGACTTGACTCAAAAATGCTCATCACAAGTTTTTGGAGCCTGACGAGACATTTTTAAATAGCTTGTTTTGTCCAACCAACTGTCCAATATCGAAGCATATTTAATTTACAATGATATAAAACAGCTTTTTGTAAGATTGAACCTGACTTTTCGTAGCATGTTTTGTAACAAAAGAATCATTAAGTGGTTATCAAAATATTGCCCATTGATTATTTTTTTTCGATCAGCTAATAGATGGAGGTGGATGATGGACACTGCATGGATACATCATGATACTTACTGTTCTTTCCCCTCTTTTCCCTCCCGTTCTCTCCCTGTTGTCTCCCTCCAGTTTGTGTGTACGGTGATAGCCATCCTCCTCCATTACTTCTACATGTGCACCTTTGCCTGGATGTTCGTGGAGGGGCTGCACATCTACCGCATGCTGACAGAGCTGCGGAACATCAACCACGGCCACATGAGGTTCTACTACGCCATGGGCTGGGGCATACCTGCTATCATCACCGGTGAGAGACACACACACACACACACACACACACACACACACACGTAGAAACGCAGCAGCTGAAGATGGCAGTTTGTCAGGGCGCATTCGTGCTGTGACTCGTCTCCTCTGAAGAGGCTGAGATCCTCGTGGGAAAGTTATTGAACGAGAGACAGAGGAAGAAAGCGAGGCGAGAAACACATGATGAGAGACGGCCTTTATTTGGATGTCCGCAACATGTCAAATTAAGTCAAAAACAGTGGGCGTAACTCTCATGTAGTGTTGGTATATTTGTTTCATTACTGTCTGTGGTATCTCCAATTTGTACCACTTATTCATGTCATCCCATTTACTGCATATTTTATTTTAGAACCCTTTGAGTTGTTTTGTGATGCATTCCCATGCTTTGGCAGTGTTTAGCAGCACTGGATGCCAGCAATACTTACTCGATTTGAATTTGGATCGAGACCTAGTGTAGAGTTACAGAATGAAAACATACAGAGATTCAAAAAAGGCAAACAGATAAGGAATGGAAGTGACAGTGATGAATAACTGAAGTGACAGAAGAAAAACTGAAATACAGGAGGAAGTAGATATTGAGTGTCTGCTTGCTGTGTGGCACTCACCCAGAAACTGGAAGGAGAGGAGGAGAGGTGTGACAAGGGAAGGAGATCCTGGGACGAATTTGTCCATAAAACAAATGTAACACTGTGTGTGTGTGTGTGTGTGTGTGTGTGTGTGTGTGTAGGTTTGGCAGTAGGCCTTGACCCTCAGGGTTACGGGAACCCAGATTTCTGCTGGCTTTCTGTCCATGACACACTCATCTGGAGCTTCGCTGGACCCATCTTTGTAGTCGTCCTGGTATGTGCATGAATTAAAATAGCTATAAAATAAGGGCAGGCTGAGCAGAAATGTGTAGAGTAAATAATTTAAATTACGTAGGATGTAGGGTGAATTATCTGTTCCCTCTCTGTAAAGGTGAACATAGTGATCTTCATTCTGGCTGCGAAGGCGTCATGTGGGCGCAGACAGAAGGCTGTGGAGAAGTCAGGAGCAATGTAAGTTTTATATGCCGCGTTAATAATTCAGTGTACTGTATAGCACCATCATCCTTGCAGTATTTCCTCTTGGCTCTGAGGGAAGCTGATCTGTGTGCTTTTTCTGTCTCAGTCCTGCACTTCGAATGGCCTTCCTCCTACTGCTGCTCATCAGTGCTACCTGGCTGCTCGGTCTGATGGCCGTCAACAGCGACGTGATGACCTTCCACTACCTGTTCGCTGTCTTCAGCTGTCTGCAGGTGACACAGTTTAACCTCAACGCCCACTGACCTGTGCACCACAGACGTATTCGATAATCAACATTAGTTGGTGAAATAATCGAGAAAATTATGCAAAATCTGTCTTTCTTCCTCCTTTGTTTATGAGGCTTCTATTCTTTCTTCGCAGGGAGTCTTCATCTTCTTCTTCCATGTGATCTTCAACAAAGAGGTGAGGAAGAACCTCAAGAACGTCCTCACAGGAAAGAAGAGCGTACCAGACGAGTCCAGCACCACGAGGGCCTCTTTGCTCACAGTGAGACACGCAGACACAGACTGTTTCTGCATCATACCATTGATCACCACACAAACTAAGCCATATTATCTCCTCTCTTAAATCCGTCCTCCACACCCACAGCGCTCTCTCAACTGCAACAACACGTACACAGAAGACGGGCCGCTGTACCGCTCGGGCATCGGAGAGTCCACCGTGTCCCTGGACAGCACGCTCAGGTCAGCCAAGAGCCGCAGCAGCTACCTGGCTTACACACTCAGGTACAACACGCTCACTGACTGCATGGCTGCTTCTACTACACTGCTGCAGTGTGTGTGTGTGTGTGTGTGTGTGTGTGTGTGTTTGCGCGTTTGTCGTCTTCACTTTTCCTTGTTCTCCTCCCTGCATGTCTGCTAATGCATCAAAAGTCTCACACATACTAACACACCCCAAGCCCCCACTTTATATATACATATTCATATAGACACACACACTTTACAGTTACACACACTGTCCCCCTGTCCTTATTCTCTGCCTCAGGGCAATAAGTTAAGTTGCTGAGTTTCTTTGAGTTGGGTCGGGCAATATGACAGTATGCAGAAATGTGTCCATCAGTAGACTTTTGGCAGCAGAGCCTCCAGTGCAGGAGCTGTCCCTTAGTGGCCCTGCTGTATATTTATTGCAGGCTTAGTAGCAAATCAGGGCTGGATTCTCGTGATCTCACAAATCCAGCAGCATTGCAAAGTAATGTGGGCAGACAAGGAGAATGTACTTTTAAATACTGAGCAGGAGGAGAAGGCATTCGAACCTTAAAACCTCAATTCTGAAAGAATTAAAATTTTACTGCTTTGAGTCTTTTGTTTTTAACTCAAGTTTCATGTGAGGCGGCTGTTTTTTTTTTTTTTTTTAATGGAAGTTCCAGAGAAAAGAAGATAATCTAATGTGATGAAGTACTGCATGGTTATTTTGAACCGTTTCTTAACTGAGTTTGCAGAACAATAGTGCAGTGTGATATATACTGCTACATGATATAAAGTGTGATAGGGTTCATAGGATTTTGGCCATATTGCCCATCCCTAACTTTGAGGCATTTTCTTGCTTTTCTTCCACACATGTATGCTGCCACAGAATGGCGCCTGCATTGTACAGTATCTCTGCTTGCATGAAAGGACCAGGCTGAGATTTGCCAGTGCACGGCGCATGGCTTTGCTGCAAAAACCCAACACACACATACAGGGAAAGGAACACGGTGCCTATCCTGAATCCATCCACCCACACTGATACTGTTCTGTACCGACAGATTAAACTGCTAACTTTGTTCATGTGAAGGTTGACTTTAATACATTGTTTAATACATCATAACCTTTTATGAAGGTGCTGTTTTATTTATTCATTATTATTTTATTACACTCTAATCTTTTATGTGTGCCTGCCTGGTAAGCTTGGTCTTCTACTAGCAGTATTTTCCAGTAATATCTAGTCAATTAGCAATAGATGTTAATAGGTGTTAACAGGTGCTACACAGGAAATTGGTATATTTTAATAATATGATACAACATGTGTCAAAAAATTTGTTTGTAAGTTTGTAAATTTGTTGTGATGCCAGGCAGCCTTTTCTTGCTTTCTTACTTTAACATGGAGCCCTTGAGCCTCAGGACAAATATGTTCCTGAGTGATGTCCAAGAAGTTTCCATTTTTAGATATATCTCTTCCAGGAGATAGATACTTCTCAACCCGGGCTAATCTCACCTGCGTGTCATGTACAGCTGTGTGTTTGCATGTAACACAGACATGTTTTCATGGCAGTGGAGTGGAGTTACATATACCTGGTGTTTTAAAGGAGTTTTACAGAATCAGGGTTAGGTCTGACTGTACGCCTCGGCTCGTAAAGCTGTCATCTAGGTAATGCGAGCTGACACTGGGGTCAATGAGAACAAAAAACGCCAGAGGGGCAGGCGAGGGCCGGGACGGCGTGCTGCCTGTGCGATAGGGGAAGAGAAGAAGAGAAGGAGGGGGGGGCAGAGAGAGAAGACGGAGGAGAGATGGGAAGAGAAGGGCAGGTGATCTGAGGAAATAATGGGGATGGGACTGTACCTGTTTAAGTGGGAATGGAATACAGACACATACCTCTTCCCTGCAGCTGCTGGCACATCTTCAGACAGGTCCGAGTCTCCAGTAGCGTTTTTGCCTTCCAGCCAGCCTGGAATAAACGGCTACAGGTGGTGAGGAGAGGAGAGAGAAGATTAAGCAACTAGGTTTTCATTTACTTATCATTTTGTAATTAATGATGCATCAAAGTGGGGAACTGATATAAACAGCAACACTGAATTACTTAAAACACAGAGACATTAAAAAGATAACGATCTGTCTTGGATTACACATCTATCAATGGTAGATTTTTTTTCTCTTGATGATCAAGCAGCCAGTTTATTGACTTAAACCTGATACATTTTATTCTGTTTTAACAGTTTTTTATTGTTTTTTTGCATGAAGGCTGAACAGATGGAATAAAACACACGACTATGCAAAGATATAGAAACTTGATACATTTAAATCTTTGTTTTAGTCTTTGTTGAAGCCATCAACAAGAGCAAATGTTTTGTAATGAAAGATGTCTGGTGTTGCAGCTGTCGGAGCATTATCTGTCTCAAACCTCAAGTTGGGGCTTGAACTAACTTCCAGCGACGCTGTACTTCCCCTCTCTGTCTCCGCTCAATCTCCACCTCCCATCCACTCCCATCTCTACCTCACTTCCCTGTCCGTCTCCCCCTTCCTCCTCTCTGTGCCTGTCTCTGTGTGCATAGGGAGGAGTCTGGTCAGAAACCCAGTGTCTCTTCTGGAACAGCTAAAGGACACACAGATCTGGACGGACCTCTGTTCCACAGGAATGGCACCAAGGGAGACGGTGAGTTTCTCAAAAACCTCTCTGTTATCTTGAAATGCATACCTCTGTGGATTTATGAATAGAGGTTCATCTCTCTACCTTCCCTCCTTGTCCCCATCAGACTCTGACTCAGACAGTGAGCTGTCAGTGGATGAGCACAGCTCCTCCTACGCCTCCTCCCACTCCTCGGACAGCGAGGACGATGACATCGATGTCAAGCCGAAGTGGAACAACGAGAGGCAGCCCGTTCACAGCACACCAAAAGGTACATGGTTGGTCCTGATGAGCCCAAACATGAGGCATAATCAGTGGTAGCGTCAGTGTGGTGTTCATACTTTTACTTCAAGAAGGACTCTGGGTACTTTACCCCCCCCACTGAGCATAATGCTGCCCAGATTAAATGTTCATATAAAGACACCCAGCAGCACTTGTGCATACATTTGAAATATAGAAGTTTTAGCATGTCAAGGAAATGAGGAAATCTGCAGTTAAACTCTTGAGGCTGACAGGAATTTTTGTTTTAACATTGCTGCTTCCAATATGGCTCCTTCTCCCCCACTAGTGGATTCAGTATCCAATCATGTGAAGCCTTACTGGCCGACAGAGGCCACCACAGCCAGTGACAGCGAGGACCCCGGCGGCGCAGAGAGGCTGAGGGTGGAGACCAAGGTGAATGTGGAGCTGCATCAGGAAAATAAGCTCAACCACATCGGCGAAAGAGAGAGGGAGACTCTCCAGGAGAGTGATAAACAAACGCCTGGTAATGCTCGAGACACAGCGCCCGCCAGCCAACCCAACAGCAACAGCAACCACCAGCCAGAGCAGAGAAAAGGTGCGAGAAGGGAATTATTCTGAATACAATGGAACGAATGAATTGATCTTATCTGATTTACACTGGGATTAACTCTGTCTGTCTCAGGTATCTTAAAGAACAAGATCAGCTACCCTCCTCCGCTGACCGACAAGAACATGAAGAACCGGCTGAGGGAGAAGCTGAGCGACTACAACACCCCCACCATCACCTCCCCTCCCCCCAACAACAACAACACCTCCTCCCCGCCTACCCCCTCCGTCAACATCATGACCCCTTCGTCCCGGCCGCCCTCCCTGGCCTCCAACGACGGAGGTCGCCCCGGCAACCATGAGAGCAGCTCCCTCATCAAGCCCCCCATCGCCCCAAGGCCACAGCTTCCTGTTGGGCCCCCGCCAGCGGGCATCTACCGGGAGACCAACGGGGGAGTGGCAATGCACTTGAAATCGGGGACGGTCAACGGAGGCAATGAGTCTGACTCAGAGTGAGTAGTTCCCTAGATAGTGCTGGAATGTAACACGCAACTGATAATGCATGTCATTAGAGGATCCATAGTTAAAGGAATAGTTCAACATTTTTTCATGTTCGCTTTCTTGCCAAGAGTTAGACGAGCAGATTGATACCACTCTTATTTCTGTGTGGCAATTACTTAACCACAGCAAGCAGCTGGTTAGCTTAGCTTACAGTGAAACAGCGAGCCTGGCTCTGCAGTCTAGAGCTACACTGTGGTTTTTGTGTAGATTAAACAAAGAAATGTAACCAAACAAATGTGATATATGATGGTAATAAGTGATTTTCTCACCTTTGAGCAGAGCCAGGCAAGCTGTTTTCCTGTCTTTATGCTAAGCTAAGCTAAGCTAACAGGTTGCTGATAACTTTCTATTTATCGTAGAGACATGAAAGTGGTGTCAATCCTCTCGTCAAACTCTCGGCAAGAAAGGAAATAATCGTATTCCCTACGGGGCCAAACTATTCCTTTAACCACAGCATGAACGATATGACCATCCTGCTTAGATTCTGCATGATGGCTTCCTGCATCCCCACATTCATTTTTTACATTGCATGTTCTCGTCTTCCTTTCTTTCTCCTTGCACCCCCCCCCTCCCTGCATCCCGCCCCGTCCCTCTTCCTTCCCTCCCTCCATGTCTTCCATTAACAGTGGCAGTAACGAGACTTCGATCTGACCTGATAGGAAAACTCAGACCAGCCTGCCCTTGTGAGAGGAGGAGCAAAGAACCTGCTGGAGGAGGAGAGGAAAGGAGGAGAGCCGAGAGGACGGGAATAAAAGAAAAGAAAATTAATTGTGGACAGTTGTGGTAGATTCGGTGAAAGTGGAGAAAAGGGGCGTGGAGCCTCATCTGTCCCTCCATCCCTCCTCTCATGCTTTTTCTCTCTGGAGAGCAGTATTAATTGCAGACTTTAAGACTGCCTGAGACAAGAAGATAAGCAGAGATAATGAAAAGATGTGAGAAATAATAAAGGGAATGCTGTGTCGGACTGTATCAAGAGAGGATGCAATGGAGCCACTTGTGCCAAAACCACTGTAAGGATTGGGGGACAGTGAGCCAGACGGAGAATTCCCCCAGGATGCATTGCAAGCCCCCAAGTGATGTTTCCTCTGTGGCAGTTATGAGGGGTCACCCTGTCATTGGGTTAAGTTAGGACACCTGGACAACACTTTTGGACAGCTTCTTTCTCATGGAGAAAGATGTATTATCACTGTGCATGAACCCAGACTCAAATACATGCTGGTACATTTGTAGTTCAAAAGGATTTCAAGGACTACAAGTCCCTTAAAATGTCAGCCATGGACCTGAGTTTTTGGACACATCCAAAAATGCTATCACACACCAAGTGGTCTTTTTCCTTTTTCTTTTTTTTTACTCAAAGAAAGGCTTCCCCAGCCTCTCAATGCAGTGCATTTAGAGTGTAATTAATGTGTAGATATTGTTAAAGGTGAAGAAGAAAAATCTATTTTGTATTTCAGCCGTAGCAAGGACAAGTTTTGCCCGTCTTAAGTTGTGAAAATCACTTGATATGCTGGTTTAATCGACTGAGAACAAAAGGCTGTGTGCCTTCATCCTGAACTGATGCCTTAAACACACACACACACAGACAGACAGACAGACAGACAGTGTATCAGCCTGTAGTGATCTTTCAGGTGAATGTACCACCACACTCTCTGGCTGTGCATTCTGCTATTCAGACACATATTCACACACATGATGCATGCAAGACTGTTATGTGTGTGTGGCCTAGAGTGTCCTACGTCCGTGCACAGACAGCAGTGGGCCTAAATGAACTTAAACTACTGTATGTGGGATGGAGTGGAATTCCCTTCTCTGCAGAAAACGCAGTTTTCAGTCCGAGCACTATGAACCTGAAGCCTTCTTTTCCAGTGTCCACCTGCCTTATTGTCCAATGCAACACACTCCTGGTTACCAAAGTCATTAAATACAGTGAATGTGCACATTAGGGTTTGGGTCACTTCATTTTTAACTCAGTTTTGTTCCAAAACAGTTGAAAATAAATAAATTTGTCAGTCTTTGGTGGCATAAAAGTACATTGGACACATTTCTTTTAAGAACTAATTGACATAGCTGGGCCCTTCCATATATTAAGAAAGTGTATCTTCTTTGCTGAATTACTGTATCTGAGTTCAAAGCAAAATTGATCCCAACTCTAATGCATTTAGCAGGAAATAAAAGGCAACAATCCCAGATTTGGTTTACCGTTCACTGAATGCCTTCGTACAACCCCAGTGTTTTGCCCTCTTGTAATCAATGCTGTTGATAAATGTCCTTGTTTTTTATTGATCCAAGACACTGGAAATGTTTTGTAACATAATGTATATTTATTTTTTATGGTTTTAAGACACTGGAAAGAAAAGATGATTGTGACTGTAAAATTAAAGACAACATGATGAATTTTTAACCGTCCTGTGCAGCCTTTTACTTGCCTGTTGCCCGTAAGGAAGCATGGCTAGTCAAAACACGTACGCCACTTGAGGAAAATTAGGAAACATTAACTTTTTTGGCCACAACAAGTGATAGAAATTGTTACTTACTTAGTTCACAGCTTTACACTGGAGACGGTGATCAGTTTTGGTTATTTTGTAAAACAAAGGTCTCAAGTTCTCCGTTGGAAACCAGTGGCAAGCTGGCTGCTATAGGGAAGGTGCATCACAAAAGTGTTTGGGGCCCTAATGCTGTATATTTTATATGATAAAGTAGTCCCATCTTCTTAGCAGGGAGAGGATAATGGAGGGTAAGAAAGGAGGATGGAGGGGACAGATAAATAGACAGAAGTCTGGAGTGAATCCAACAAATAGATTTCAGACAGAGGTGCACACAGAAGGACTGTGCATGGAGCTGATGTCCATACAAGGTAATGTATGAGCAGAGCAGCCTTACTGTCTCAATCCGTCCTGTGGCCGGTGATCAGGGCCCCGCTGACTATCCCTGTGAGGCAGATTAGACAATTCAGTAAACTTACTGTACTGCTGTGTGAGAGAAAGGTTAATGGTTGACTGCTCTGCTGTGGAGTTGAACCTAAAACAAAAAGCATGTGTGTGTCAAGGTGGGTGGGTGGTTAGAGGTATGGGTGTATCTGTCTGAATGACTGCGTTAATCCTCATAGAACAATGGTGGCAGCCCCTTTTAATAAATCCCCCCACTTTGATCCAGACCTTTGCAGGGCACACATTTACACACAGTCTATGGAAGCAAATAATTACATTAACACTCTTTTTACACACGTTTTTGTCACTTGAGGGAAGGACTGAACTCATTTCCTGGTAATATAATTCATCTACGTCCTATTAAATAATGTGTTTATTGTGTGTGGGAGAGATGGGTATTCTCTACGTGAGCTTTATTCCCAGCCAGGTGTCCATAAAGCAAATCTGGTAGCTCCAATGCAACATGAAGTTAAGCATAATTTCACTATTTCAAAGATCTAGCTTTGTGTGAGATGACTTTTTGTATATTTGCAAAACTTTTTATTTGTACAGACTATTTAAATTAAAACTAATTCAATGCTAGATCAAGTGCAAAGATTCCCATGATGTATATATTACATTTATTGGCATGAGTGGTATCAACCTTACAGCACTGTTTCCCTCTGTTTCCAGTCATTGTGCTAACCTAAGCTAATCAATTGCTGGCTGCACCTTCAAGAAAGCGAACAAGCATTTTTCTCCCCCAGATCTCAGACTACTACTTTAATGTTGCATTAAAAATCTCAAACTACTACTGAGGGAACCTAAATTTGCTCAAATAAAGGCACTATTTTCTCAAAGCAGCTGCTCATTACATGAATACTAGTTTTACATTGTGCTTCATGAATCTTCCTTAAACTTGCCATTGAAGCCTTGCAGTAACCCCCCCCCCCCCCCCCCCCCCCCCCCCCCCCCCCCCACACACACACACACACACACACACATTATTTACATTTTTCCACAGCTCGGCTCACTTTAAGACCCGGCACTTTGCTGTGGCATTCCAGGGTAAGCCGGCTACAGCAGCCCCTCACTTTAATGACTGTCTGTAGGAGTGTCTTCAGCCATATGTACCAGATTAATTTAAGTGGCGGTGGTTCAAAGAGCTCGGGAGACCATGAATGCTTCCTCTGCTTAAACAAGGAGGAGGTGTAACTGAATTATCTCTACAAGGGCTGGATTCACTCCCTTCTCTCGCCATGTCTAAGAAAAGATAAGAAAGGTGAACTCGTGTCATCAATGTAATGGGTTTCTTGGAGGACTAGATTCGAGGCCTGAAAGGGGCCTGAAAATGACAATGGTGCCAAGTCCATCGCACAAATACGCACACATGCAGCCTGCTGCCACTGACTATTGCCAAGTGAATTATTGTGAGCAGGCAGAATGAAAGGTTAGATGGGAGGTTCAAGTTTCACAAGCCTATTGGGCGCTTAGTTGGTATGGCAACTGAAGCGAGACCTCCCCTCAGGTGACATAAGGTACAAAGATGAAGTAAGGAAGTGGAAAAAGGTGGCATGTAAAGATGTGATTACTGGTGGGATCAGTTGCTAACAGCACTATCTGCTTTTATTACATTACATTAACTTCCATATCAGTAGTCTGTCAACAGGTATCAGTTTGTCAGGTGGTCCATATTTCAATTTGAGTGACACCTCTGACTTGAAACCTGAGGAGTTGAGAAGGCACCGCTGACTAGTCGGAGAGCTCCATCAGCGTGACCCTCTGCCCTCGTCTTTATCTCTGTTCCATCACAGCCAGGCAAACTAAATAATTCAGACTCATGAGAGCCGCCGTTGGCATCCTGAGGAACCTGTCGGAGCTCAGGCAGGAGGGGAGATGATGACTGATCCAATAGCGCCATCTAGTGGTGCGGAGCACAAAGCCACACTTACAGAGTGGATTTCACTACAAAGGAACTCAATGTGATGTATGTTTAAAAAGATGTTAAAACATCAAGCATTTTAAGGAGAAAAAGACAATAAAGAAAACACACCAATCTATACAAGCCCACAACACTGTTCATAGGCCTGAGAGAGCAGGAAGGTTTTAAGTTTCTAATGTAGATGTGCTTTTTATTGACAGGCAGACTATTCCACAGGACAGGTCCACGGTCCACTCTGAGCTCCTGATCTTATTCTGTGAACAACCAGGAAGCCACCGCCTGAAGACCTGAGGGCTTTGATGGGGGAGAAGTCAGTGAGCAGGTCAGAAATATACTGGGGAGCTGAACAGTGTTTTAAAGTGAATTCTCTATTGAATGGGGAGCCAGTGAAGTGATTTAAGTATTACAGTAATGTGGTGATGTTGTCTTGGTCTTCCTCCTGTGATCCTCAGAAATATGGTAACCCAAATAGTGTCATATTTAGTGAGTGTCATATTTTAACTATAATGAAGTGAATATAATAAGTAAGTATAAAAAACACGTCTATTAAAATGCATTTCAACACTTGCTTCTCAAATCTAATCTTTTATTGTTCAAATCAAACCAAAACGTTAGTGATTAATTAACCATTTTATCCGAATGTGTCATCCATCCTCCTCTTCCTCCCAACTGTTCTATAATTGACTCTGAACACTCTGCCAGTTGCATAAGACATGCATGGTTGTGCAACCCTCTAGAAAATACTGGTTTGGGATTAAGAGGTTTATTACAGGGTTTCCAAATGAGCGCAGAGGGAGGATTTGGGAAATCTCAACAGCGGCACTTTTGCTAGAAGACATCTGAAGAGGATCACAGGCCAGAAGCCCATTGTGTGTGTGTGTGTGTGTAGACATGTGAGTGTAAAGCATGACTAGGGGAATCCCATCTAAAAGCATTACTCCACTTGTTTGCTACACAATTTCTGATGACTACACAAACCCCTGAGTGGTTTCCCATAATAGCTTTCAGTATTTACAGATCAAATTCTGCACGGTCATTTCCAATGATACAGCAGATGAAAGACTGAAGGCAGACAGATCCCAGTTATGTTTGAACAAACAGGCATATTGAAAGGTTTAGCTGGTTGATTTTTGCCTTTAAAATGATTACGTAATAGCGATTAAGAGGGAACTCCTGATTCATTACACATTAAATCACATATTTCAATGATAAATCTGTCTACTGTGGAAAAACAGTCCATAATCTTAATTGAACTTGGGAAAAGGTTTTAGCATCGTTTCAGTGCAGTAGTGAAAGGGACCCTATGAACACCCAGTTTGAACAGATCTTACCATGGAAACATTTAAGTAGATTGTTCATGTTAATGTATGATTACACTAAGCCGCACACATAACAGTGGAGAGAATTATAACATTCGGTCCCCACTCGTGTTTCCCTCCAGAGTGAAATCAACACATCTGTACATATGATTGTACAGATGTATCTGATAGAAAATGTTTAATATCCAGACTATGAACTCATAAACTGAGCCTTCGACCTGCAGTAACTGATTATGTGGCCACTTGGGGGCAGCAGAAACAAGCTGTAGATTTGACGCTGACATATTAAGCTGTTACCAATAAGTGACCGATTTAGACATCCAGGAGAAATGTAGGAAAAGGTAGGAACAACACTCGCTTTCCTTTTAGCTCTGTTTTTGTCTCCACCAACTCCTGAAGGAAATAAATGGCTCTTTAGCTGCTAAATGCCACACTATGTCCACCAGCTGGTCGCTAACGTTGTCTGTCTGCTGTTTGGTGTTGTCACGGTGAATTTTTTAGGACTTTTTAGCTTTAAAAAAGCTCCAATGCTAAAAGTACTACGTACATGTGAGCCTACAATGCTGCAGGAAGCCAAGAGTGCCTAGACTCTACCTGTCAGCGTAGAACGCAGTCTAGTGGTGCACAGCGATGTGAAACTATAGGCAATTATTCTAATAATTAACAAACAAACAAACAAATAAATAATTAGCACAGGTATTAAATACAAAAGACCTAAGAAGCTAAATGTATCGGTCAGTTAAGTGGTGCACAGCAATGTGAAATTATAGCTAATTATTCTAATGATTGGTAATATTGTTGCTTGTCAGAGAGTCAGTGATAATGATAATAATAATAATAATAGATAATTAAAAGAAAGTAAAAAGAAAAGAAAGATCATCATTCATGAACTGCTTCTTAAAACTAACAAGTAGTGAAATAAATATAAAACAGTGGTGTTAAAAAACCAAGATCAGAAAAATAAGTCTTGAGCTGCTTCTGAAACCAATCAACAGAAGCTGCTTCCCTGATCTGTGGAGGGAGTTAGTTTGTTCCAGGCCTTTTGTGCTTAATAACAGAAGTGCTTTTTGTAGTTCTGCAGCCTGCAGCCTATATGTTTAAATATATATATGGGGTTTGGTAATACGGTGCATTACAATAACCCAGGCGAGAAAACACAACAGCATGGGTCAACTTTTCTCCAAGTTCTGCACTACAGGAAATAACTATCCCTCCAGGTATGCAGAAAGAACTCAGAGACTACACATGGAAAGCGTTCTCTGTTACTGCCTCAGACATTTGCCTAGGCAAATGTGAAGCTAAGGTCCTCTTCATCGGCCACACAATCATGGACTGCTTGTCCACAGAAGCTGCACCTGGAAGACGGTAGGACACAGGTTTGGCTTTTTCTGTCTGTTTCTGTGTTTTTAAAGTGGAGAAAGCAACCGAGAAGAAATGATGGTATCACCCTGACAGTCTGATCCACTTTCATGCTGTTATGTTGAATTCTTCCGTAGGCTGCAGAGAGTGAGTTTGGGGTGAAGAGGTGTCGGCAACATCGCAGCTGCAGGACAACCAGGCCAAAGCTCTAGCGAGGACAAGACTACACTGATCCCCACTGGCCTCATTGGTAGTCTGACTGCAGACATAGAAAGTACTTGTGATTACTTCCCTGTAATCTTTGGTCTCATCTCAGGGGTCAGGAGTCAGCTGACTCCTCTTTCTCTCTCTCTCCCTCTCTCTCTCTCTCTCTCTCTCTCTCACTTTCTATCCATTTCACTCTTTGCTCCTTCAATCCCCTCCTCTTCTTTGCCCATTTGATCCCAAATTCGCTCACAGTGTGCGTGCAGCGGCGAGAGGATTGTCAGAGCAATCTGTCAACTCAAAACCACCTCATCACGCAGACACACGATTGCTGAAAAAGGGGAATAACCGGGACTTCGGCAAAGACCTCACCTGGGTTCTGTTATTTGACGAAGACAAAGCGAACATGCAAAGGTTGGTGCTTCAGAAAATGTCATATTTTTTTTGGGTTAATTTTATTTTAAGGAAGCAAAAGTACTTCATTTGCAGGAATAATGCTGCTTTAGCTCAAATCATCTATTCAGATTGCTTAAACTCACTGACCTTTAGAAGTTAGGTTAGTGTCATAGCAACAAGTGAAAATAGTAGCTCTTCAGAACCAGAAATAATCTGATACAAAAATTAATTTAATAATTCAACTACAGTAGTTTTAACCTGCTATTTAAACAGGCCTGTCAGAGTCAGAACTGCCCTTGATGACACTGGGGTCATTTCTTCTGTCTTTCTGTGGGAATTTGGGGGCTTTTACACTATTGGCAGTTTATATTCTACAGCTAAGAACCTACATATTATTTTTAGATATGGTGTTTTACCACCAGAATTCAGTATTATTCACCAGATGATTATTCCTGATGAATCAGCATACTTTGGTACCACATTTAGACCTTGACAAATGCAGTGTAAACACTTTATTTTACACTTTTCCTTATCATTTCCAAGACGGTTATCTTAAAAGTATTATGTAGTTTGGTGAGGAAAAGATTTTCTCGTTTAGAGTTTAGTTTTAGGAAGAACTTTGTGCTCAATTTCAGTCAGAAATTGAACATCTAACTATGCATAATCCAAATAATGTCATATTTTTTTTGATATTATGGATTTTGCCTTTAAAACTAATGAGAGAGGACACTAATGGGGCGTTTCCACATATGCATTCAAGCATTTGAATACATGCTTGCATGCAGAGATGCAACATGCAGAAGCTCATTGCACAGTAAAATATTATTCCTCTCAAGAGTTGTTTTACAGAAATTCTTAATTACATTATAATGAGGCCATTGTTCACCCACCTGTTGTATAATTGAACACTACATGGCAGTGTCAGCCACAGGGCGGTGGTGAGGAGAGGCGGCACTGTTTCCGCCCCCGTCCTCTAGTAGTCTGTGCAGCATCAACCGGCGCTCACGGCCCCTTTAAGACGGCGGTGGCGGCCGACACTGACGCTACTTCCTCGGCGTCGCTCCCTGCTCACTGCCCGCTCTGCGAAAGCAACAAGAGACCCAGCCGAGCCACAGTCTGCAAACCCCGGGGCCGACGGCTCTGCTCCCCCCCTAAACAAGAGTAGGAGGAGGAGGAGGAGGAGGAGGAGGGACGCAACTGGTATTTTTTTTCTCTTTCTCTGCCTGCCTAACCGCTCGCCACTCAGCAGGAGACGACATTTAGTCGGTGTGCGGAAACAAGCAGATACAACCGGGATGGAGGGACCGAGTGAGCGCGTTTGGCCGTGAGACTGGCGCTAATTTGGACGTCCTGAGCAGCAGGTGTACTGAAGGGATAAAGCAGACTAAAGGCAATCTCAGTGTTCATGAAACTTTGCTACGATTTACGTGCTGGGTAAGAAAAACTCTCTTTGTAACCTTCATTATTTTCAGCGTCTATTGTTAAAGATTAAATAAATAAAAAATAAAAATAAGGGTGTTGTTTTAGCTCGGCCGTTGGTGTCTCTTCACGGTCATCCAAAACGCGGCGGATTATTTGGCTCTCATGTTGTGTCTCCTGATGTTAGCAAGAAGGGGGGAAAAATGTCGGACCGTTTTGGGTCTGTTTTTTTTTTTTTTTTTTTTGAAACAGTTAACTCGAGGCCTAACATCAAACTCCAGCCTTTAAAAACCGCTCGCTGCCTAAATTGTTAAAACACAGCGGACATTTTTGTATTCAACAATGTATTTTGGCTGCGCTAACGTGAAACTGCGACGTCTTTGAACGGGGTCGTGAAGTGTTACGTTAACGGTCCTGCTGTCAATGCTGGTTTTTACCATAACGTCAATTTCTGCTTTTTAAAGGAGCGTTTCGTCTTTTTTGTGTTTTGTGTTTAACCACCCAAATACACATAACACCCCTAACTGTGAATAGTGATACAGCCTAGATACTTTGCATTCATATCTTTTAATTAGATTTGGGCTACATGCTCAGTGTTGCACTATTTCACACTGTTTTCTATTAAAAGAAAATGAAATTGGAGACATGAAACTTGGCTGGAAATCTATTTCAGGCACTGATAAGCAAGAAACATTTTGTTATGGCTTGTTTTGTGCTTTAAGTTGCATCATGTGCCTGGATAGTGATTTGAAAGGTGATGGTGTGTTCACTGACAGTGGGAAGCTCTAAGATTTGGGAGTCCTGTTTCTTAAGGGTGCTGTCAAACTAAGATTTATCTCCGGTTAATGTCATGGGGGGAAGTGCGGACACGTGTGTTTTTGTCGCCTTGTTCGCCCCACAAAGTTCAAACTTGGTTACGCGTTGACCTGCGTTAACATCGTTCATCCAATTTGGGAGAGAGGGCAGATTGACCATTTGTTAAGGAAGTATTGATTGTTGTATCCTTGTTTATATAACTGCATGGTGAAATAATAGCAGCAGAGTAGGAGGGATGATGCATTGAAGGCACTGAGTACAAGGGCAGGGTTAGAGGGTAACACTAAAGTATTTTCAGTAGCTTATACTTAATTTTTTGCCAATTGTGATCTCCACTGAATTTATATTATCCTTTTTTTTTTTTTTTATATATTATCCTCTTAGCAAACACTCATGCTTGCTTGTATCAGTGAATGCAATCCAGCCTTGAATGCACCCGAAGGGCGTACTTCAATGCCACTGTTTCTGCCTTTACAAGAGAATTACCAGCTCAAGAGTTGTGATGTAACATTACTTTGACATTTATATCAAAAAGCCCATGGAAATTGGTTGCCTTTTGTTGCATACTCTTTCTCTCATGCCTCAGAACATCAAATCATCCATTTTTTTTGTTGTCATTTGCATAATGGTGGTGTTTGTAACCACATAAATGCCACGCACATCATGCACATGACGTATCATATCGATAACGTCAACTGACGTGCACCATTCAAAGTCTTCACTGCCAAATAAAAGGAAAAAAAATGGACATGGCTTTGAAAAATGCATGCCATAACTGACTTTTATTTTTGTTCAGCCAACTACACGTTGCCCAGAGGGTTGCATTAGTGCCTGGGTAAAAGCTTGTGCATTCTTCTTGTTCTTGACATTTCTTTTTATTATCCCTGTCTCCAAATTTGTAGCCCGAGACTCTGCTGAGACCCTTTGTTTAGCCTCCAACTACAAACAGAGCGGAATATGTCTAATAGGCCTAATTAAAGTTCATCATCTTATGCAGTTTCCTCCCTTCCTCCCACTCCATCCCCAGGGTTGACATCAAATAAAAATAAGAGGCTTGATGAAAGCATTTACAATAACAACATGAGTCCAGATTGAGACTGTGTGCCAGCTTAACACTAATGTGGATACTTAGCAGCTACTTCTATCAGGCTGTACTGCCTTGTCCCTTACGTTGGAATAGCAGCAGACAGGTATTATTCAGCAGGCTGATGATGATGCTTTTTCCCACTGACCATCTGTTGCCTGTCACTTCATTATGAATGTGGGAAAGTGAGCTAAAACAAGAGTTGAAGGTACTCCTTGGAAAGTTCTGGTTAGTGGTGGCAGATAAGATATTAAAAGGTCAGGTTAATCTCTCTCTCAGTCTTGCAGTGTATTATGAAACTTGTGGAGGTTGAGATTAGCTCTACAGCGGGTCCTGCTACTATACTAAGCCTTGTTTCTACAGAAAGCAAGCACCTTTGATGATGAAGACGGTGACGACAGGATAGCCTTACATGGGTTCATGCAGCACATTCAAGCTCGTGCACCTGTAAAAGGAAACACGGTTTGCATCAGGCAGCAGAGCGGAAACACCACAAAGTGGCACTTCCATCCAACAGGTTGCTACTGTCAAACTTTCTGTTTATTCTAAAACAAAACCTGACTGCCTAATGTCCCAGAAAACACACTTGCACAGAAAGTGGCCTACTTGTGTGTGTGCTGCAGCCTGTATTGTACTCAACAGTATGTGGTTGTTTCCACAGCCCCCCCCCCCTCCTTCACGCATGGTTGATAGGCAACAGATATATCGGGTGTAATTGTAGAAAGAGCCACTCACATCTCATGGGGCTATACTGTGTGGTATCCTCTTATAGCTTCAGATAGCCAGGGGTGGTAGGAGGGCTGCGGACCTGAGTAGATATTAAAGTAAGATGAGTGCTGGTGTACAGCTGAGAGCACTAAGGTTTATTAGCCTACCATTCACTGTACATTATAAGCCAAACAAATTGATACTTGATACAGATGAAAGTAGTCATGCCCTGGTACTAATACATAAAAGAATGTGATGGCTATAATGGCATTCATAAAAAATGCATTTTTATGGCCGCCAGCATGGAAGTATATCAGAGAAAAATGCATGCCATACTGGTAATCTAGGCTTTGATAAGTTTATTTTCTTTATGGACTCATCTGCTGACTTAAATGATGAATTGATTATCAGACCAGCTGCTTGTAGGGTGTAGGGCAAAGAGCATTAGGGCTGAACGATTAATAGAAATTTTAAATGGATATCGAGATGTAATGGAGCTGCATTGTTAAAAAGATATGTTTTATTTTTTTAAATGGCCACACAGTCTAACCAAGTGGAAGATGGGAAACCTCTGGTGCTGTAGCTTCACTTGCACGCACGCTGACCTACACTCCATGTGACATCTGAGAGAGAGTAGATGGAGATAACAACTTGTAAAATGCCACATGCAAGCTTTGACAAGACCCAGAGGTGGGGGCCTGGTACACATATTCATACTGGAACATTTCAATATGAATCTGGCAAACTGGTTTGTCCTTTCTGAAGTTTCTACATTTTAGTTTGTGTGATTTGTTGCAGTGTTTGGTGGTGATTATGTAACATGTGTACAAGGCTTGAAGTGATCAATATTCTCCTGTGATTGAAGCAAAATAAAGATGCATTATTCATATGCTAGGCCTGGCCAAGATAAGAACAGTACAAGTGTTGACTGTCTCCAGTGTTTTGTTGCTCAGACTATAGAATGATTAATTGCTTGTGTATACTGAATAATACAGTAGGTAAGGAATTGCATGCTGAATTGCAATCTCAGTGTTGGTCAAAACAATCATCGGACAGCCCTACATTAGTCTGACGGCCTGACATCCATGAATCACTGTGATTGGCTGTTGCAGCGAGGGTGACCTGTGTGACCAACAGTAACCTCAAGCTACTACGGGTCATTAGCAGAAGATTACCCAGACAGACATAAGTGTGCAAACACACACACACATGTGCACACACACACACACACACACACACACACACACACACACACACACACACACGCGTGGATACAGCATATTAGGCTTGTACAGCAAATGCACAAAGGGCTTGTAAAGCAACTCACCCTTATCTAATGTATGCAGTAATAAACAAACACTATCCACCTGTGTGTGTGTGTGTGTGTGTGTGTGTGTGTGTGTGTGTGTGTGTGTGTGTCTTTGCTTCTGCTGTTATGTTTTATGGCTGCATCAGCCTCTCCCTTCACTGTTGCGTTGCACTGACTTATGATTGGGTAAAGATGAATGGAGGTGTTTGTACATAACTGAATAGATGTATCACAAGGCTTGTTTATGTGAAAGCTACTGTGGTAATAATGCACACAGTGATCAGACCTTGAGCTAAAGCCCCTTCCTCCTCCTCCTCCTCCTCCTCCTGTCCTCTTTTCATCTTTTCATCCTCCTATTCAAGGTGTTATGGTTGAAACTGCCTGTGAACCAGAGAAAGAAATCCTTAAAGTAAGTACATAAAGGAGCGGTAGCCTGAAGACCACCTCAGTGAGACGTGGTGAGGAATAACATGGGATTGAGTAATGTGCACTTAAAGATGAGCTTTGTTTAATATTGATGATATTGATATTAGCACTTACAGACTGAATGGAGCGTGATTTCTCTGTGGCATTTTTCAATGGAACTCTGTGAAAAAAGGTTTATTTCTGGGATGGCTTTGAATTGGTAAATGTGCACCGGATGCTTTCATCAGTCACAGTTGTTATGGCTTTACTTTGAAGGGTAACTGTTGGTAGTTTGACCTGACCGGTGGCTCCCTGAGCAGTGGCACCAAGCAGGCTGGAAGCAGATTCAGGTGGTTATTGTGAGAACAGATTTCACTGTGACAGATGTCTTGTCAAGAGGAGGGAGGTGTTTATTAAACTGCCACTCACCATGTTTCCACACACCTCTCAGCAAAGGCAGAACAACCCTCCAATTAACTTTTTGTATTTTCCACTAATGTGCCCATTCTGGTGAGTTGTCACTAAAACATTTTGTTTCTACAATTGAAGTTAATCCAGCATCATGTGAGTGATGTCGGCACAGCTAAATCACCTCATTGGATCTTAAACAGCTATTGGGAAGCCAGACACGAGAACTTTCTTGGTTCCTAATGAGCCGTAACATTTATTCAGAGACTAACTGAGCTAAATCTAAACTGTACATTTACTGCTACAAGACAGTTTTACTGTTAATTACCTCCGTGCTCTGAGCCACCGTCACTCTCTCGCTCAACCACATGCTGAGCTATTCTTTGAAGAAGTCGTGCTACTCTTATGACACCATGTTTTCATCCAGGTACCTTTTTTATACAACATCTCTCCAGGCTGGGCTTGGGCTAAAGTCCCTTTGACTGTGGACTCTAATTATTGTGCAAAATGGTCACAATCACAATCAGGTGATAGTTTTAATGATTGTGACAGGCCTAAATATCGGTGAGCTGCTACCATTTGCTTTTTTCCATGGACTTTGCAGCGCTGTCCTCATATCTTCAGTGGGGTTGAAGTGACGGCTTTGCAGAGGCCATTCCATCGTACTGTAGTTTGCTTAAAACATCCATAAACCGCATTCGATGTTTGTGTAGGGTGACTGTCTTATTGAAAGGCACAGCTGTGTCCAAGATACAACTGTCATCAGTGTGATGATGCTTTCTGAGCTCTTTGGACTTTCCCATTGTGAGTGTGTGTCAGTTTATTGCAGTGGTTCTCAAACTGGGGGAGGCATCGAGCCAGTGCAGCAGGGGCGTGGACGAGTGGAACTACAATGAATGATTATGATTAATGTTGGGGAGAAAAAAAACAAGAATTTGCTGATGCTATCCTGCTGACCTTTATTTCTGTGACATTCATCTTGGATCCTTTTTTATTAGTTACTTTCCTTATAATTGTTAATGTTAGTAAATGTAGTAAATCATAATCACTAACGGGAAGATAAGGAGCACATTAAGATCATTGGGGCATCTTTCATGTTGCACCAGATTGATTTCTAGGTAACACAAGAAACAATTGGATAAGAGATGTGGGATGTACTACCAATGACTTTCTTTTCATTCATTTATTCACCTAAACACCTAAATAAGTGCATAGTCATTGAATACACCAGGCCGTAGGTGTAGGCCTTTGCTCTTTGGGACACGTAAGCGACTTTAGACTCGTCCATCATCAGTCATTCATAAAAACCAGCCAGTTCATCAGTCAGACAACGTTTGCAGTGTGACAACTAGTCATCCAGATTAAATAATCTCTGAGGATTACATCAAGAAGAACTCAATAACAAATCACAGCAGTCAAAAAACAACAGTCATGTTGACTGTGGCTCTGCACTCAGCTGCTGGACAGGATGATGGATTGTCGTGACAACTCCTTGACATCCTGCGTTCGGTCAAACCTGGAACGACCTCCCCGTAGAGTAGTACCACTGAAGGATCTCGCCGCTGTTTCATTCAGTCAGCGTTTCCCATTCATAGAAAGGACTTAATGGAGTTTGGGGCTAGAGTTTGGGTGCAGTCAGAGTTTAATAGGCTGGAGACATTTGCGAACTAGTAGCAGAGAGGAGAATACCATCAGTATTTGCTGTGTCAGCAACAGTTTAGCACCTGTTGTTGTGGTTTCAAATTGGCTCCCATTTCAATGCTAATCATGATCTATAGCTCACTTGTACTGTAGTTGGCTTATATTGGCTTACTTACTGGTGAGCACTAATTAGGTCATTAATCCTGTCTGTATTTTGTTTCTATCATTGGGTTTAGCTTTGCTGCAGCGTCAGACTGGTGCTGCTGAATGCTGAGGAAACACTGCGGCGACTTGACTCCTGTGTCTGTATATGATGGCAGAAACGTCCCCCCTGTGTTTTATCTGTCATCATTGCACCTCAGCCCTAGATACTCAGACACAACCATTAAGCTTTTCACAACCCCTCACAGCCACTGCCACTGCTCCTGCCATGGAAATTACATCAATAAATGAGGTCAGCAGATCTGCTGCTGTCAACTGTTTGCCAGACGACTGAAAGGATATGGTCGGCTCTAACAGGGTTACTGGTTCCATTTTCCTGTGTAAGCCGAAAGAGAGCGCAAAATACAAACCCTGGCAAGGTTAGAGCTTCAGTAGCATTACGGGTTAGCGTTTGGCATGCGTATTGTTGTAAGTCTCCTTGGGGAGAATGTGAATTAATTGGGTGTAGATATTAGGCAACTTCAGATTTGGGTGAATACACAGTTTGCAGGGCTTTGAAATGCATTCCAAAATGAAATATCAAATCTTTGTAACTCCTACGTTTTTTTTTTTTCATTTGTCCAAATTAGCAATAACAAAATTGTATGTTTTGGTTCCTTTTAGGTCCTGGTGACATATAATAGCTCATAAACATACTTAATATTGTTTTATCAGTTGTTGTCATCGGATAGTGACAAAAAAAATTAATGTTTTATGTCTTTTTGTTGTTATTTACCATATCAATTTCTATATTTAGGTTTTAATACGGTAAGAAGTAAAAGAAACAAACATTTAAAGGAAGGAGTTTCCCATACAGCTGTGTTGTTGGTTTGGCACACATACCAACAGCCTGTGTGTTTTCTGTCCCCACAGGGTTGCCGTCCGCCATGTTAAGGTAAAGCCCAGGTGCGCGGTGTTGACCATGCTAAAGCGCCTGGACAAGATCCGCTTCCGAGGCCCCAGGACGAGAGACGACTTCCCGGATCTGGCCGAGTCGCCACCCGCCTCCGACACCGAATGTAGCGACGACATGCAGCTGAAGCCCAGAGCAGCTCTGCGAGACACAGAGGACCTCCTGCGAGACCCTGTGAGTGCTCACCATTTGTGTGTGTGTGTGTGTGTATATACATGACTGGCTAGGATGAACACACATGGTGTTT
Organism: Pempheris klunzingeri; assembly: GCF_042242105.1. Classification (NCBI taxonomy): domain Eukaryota; kingdom Metazoa; phylum Chordata; class Actinopteri; order Acropomatiformes; family Pempheridae; genus Pempheris; species Pempheris klunzingeri. The sequence continues at coordinate 4,146,245 of NC_092033.1, forward strand.
TTTTTTTTTTTTTTATGTATTCATGAATTATTCTGTCTGAACAGCATCCTCTGAGCTCAGAGAGATTTGGGGGGAGATATGAGATACAGTATATCTGTGGTGACAAATTTCTGTTTCTGGATAAACAAATGTTTAAGACTATGAAACAATATATTTTGGTTTATTTACTTATTTAATTCCACTTGGTATTGGTGATACTCCGAAGAGAATGTGAGCATGATGAAGGGGATGGTTGTCACGAAAAAGAAAAATGGAGGAGATGACGGTGATGAATATTTTCTAATGGCCGACATGGAGTAGAGACGGCAATGAGCAGCAGAGAAGAGCAGAAATAATGAAAGCAGCAGTTAGATGAACAGATTTTCAAAAGAAGTAAGGGAATGAAAAATTGAGGGAGAGAAAAGATTAAAGTGAAGTAAGTGATAAAGTAAACAAGAGGACATGAATTGAATGAATTGAGAACTGGCCCGTGAGATGTGTGGAGGGGCAGAGATGGACAGGATGAACAGAACTCACCAGCTGTGACAAAAAAAAAACAACAGCAGATCACATTTTCTGATATTTCCTCCTCCCACGCTAGATACTGTTCATATTTCATGAACTCTGCAGCCCTTCTCAGATCCGCCTGGTTGACTAAAACATCAGTACTGTCGTCATCTTCACGCACATGCGTTGACAGGATTAATCAGATTGTATCATTTCCTGAATGAAGGCCCCAGGGATCTCTGTCTTTCTTTCATTGTCTCTCTTTGTTTCTTCCTAAATAGATAGCCGATAAGACTGTTGCATGAGAATCTTTTGAGTGTCTCCATGGGTTCGCCCACCTCCCAATGAAAGCTGCACAAGCTCTGGGGATAAATTAAATAAACAATTAGACCATAGCAGGCCCCATTGTACTTGCATAAGAATAAAATAATATGAAATTATGGCTTTTCTTACTCGGCTCTGGAGCAGTATTTTTTTCCCAATCGGTGAAATAGCTGTCCTTGGGCCCTTTTAACATCCTCTGTGGGCATGTGCAACATGTGTGTGCACTTCCATGTATGCACTTGTGCCTTCCTGTGTGCACAAGCATGTGTGCGAGCTGGTGTATGCATCTCTGTATGTGCACAGTGTTTGCCTGCGTGAGCACCAGCCCACTGGGAAGACATCGCCTACATCACGGCTCTGATGAGTCGATGAGTCACTCTCCGAAGCCCCAAAATAGAGCTCGTTCTTATCCCTGCTGGGACATGCACACACCACACACACACATGAAACATGCATTTTCAACCACATAGCATACAGTTGCGTTCAGTATCTAAAAGCTGCCACTGCTTGGTGGAAGTCTCAGTTTCCTTGTGTGGAGCCCTTCATAGGTCCCTACTGTCACACCAGAACATCTGCGCCCCCCTTCTCCAGGATCAGATCACATGACCTGGGTCTAAACCTCACCTTCATTACCTCATCTTTTAAAAAGAGGACAGAGTGTGCCCTTTGGCTGCAGAAAAAAAAATGATACTTTTTGACAAACTAGCTTGTGTCATCCATACTAAATAGGCGGGGTGTCACTGAGCAGATGGTGTTCAGTCATTGCACAGGCCGCTGCATACGACCTCACTGGCCTCTCTCCACTTGTCCTGCTGGATCAGGTGGCCCCCTCACTGCGTTTGTCATAATTGGTGTCGTAACACAAATCAAATAAAAAGTGAGGACCATTGCATCGATACTGTATTAATGTTAAATCTACATGTGAATAACAAACACAGATTATAAGAGACCTGTTGGTGAATCTGAGAAGTTTAAGTTTAAATAGACGTTTCCTCTTGTTGACCGTTCAAAATCTGATATGTTACCCTAGAATGACGAATTACAAATTTATGATCTACAACAGATATCTGAGGCCTGATTAATAAATAACAAGCATTCCTATACAAAAAACTATTCATTTTTACTTCTCTATATTTAGATTTTGATGCCTTAAATGCATTTGATTTTCAAATTAAAAGCCCCTCAAAGCCGCACAGTCATGTATTTGAAACTATGCTCAGAAGCCACTTAGCCAGCTATCAGTGCAGAACAGCTCTTCAACATGCCACTCCATGCTGAAATCTCATTGGGTCAGGAGTACTTGAGCCTGTAGTAATACCCTCACAATTTGAATTCAAGTCTTTTATCTTTTTCAGGTTCACAGTAAGGGTTTAAGATCAATTCTCTAATGTCAAAAAAATCCAAAAAAAGGTCACCACTATAATCTGGTTGGATTACAGTTCTGTATTATCAGTATTGTTCTGAACAATAATCTCTCCACTGAAATGTAAAAAAATGAAATTGGTTATTTTTTTCATGGTTTTGATTCAGTAACCACCCCACAATACATAGGATGTGTGTTTAACTGTACCATCTAACTGTATGAGTGGCTGTGGATCGCGCATAAGCTGGTGATGCTGCTCTAGAGGATTGTGGCCGTCTTTACTAAGAGGACTGCTGCTTAAATCACTGCTGGTTTAGATGCTCCAGGTTTTTGTTGTGTAATGAGAATTTTTGCCTGGTCTCAGCAAATTTGTGCAAAAATTGAGCTCCTGGTTCTTCTCGGACAGTTTTGGTATGCATGCAAAACCATTTTACAAATCAGCAAACCACAGGTTTATAGGAAATCAGGTTGGGTAGCGAGGAGGATGTATGGTTCCACTGGAGGGAAAATAAAAGTGAAAGTTAAACAGGTAGTTCAGATAATATGTATATATATTTATATATTATATTTAGTAGGATATACCCACATTATCTGTTCCACTGTCAGCATTTTCTGCCAGGATTCATCATTACATCTACTTTTAGTTTCTTTTCTCAGTGAAACTGTTTATCATTTAATAATAATAATAATACATTTTATTTATAGGCACCTTTCAAGGCACTCAAGGACACCGTACAACACACAGTTAAAAACAAACAGTGAAAAAGCAAGTTAAAAAGTCAAAAAATTTAAAAATCCAAGGGGTGGGAGATCTGCAGAGTGATGTTACAGTGAGTAGTAATGTAACATAGTTTGTCATAAACTTTTTGAGTTCATGAATGGCCTCAGCTGGTTCTTTTTGAAGCAGTTTCCATGCTCCATTTCTCTGGACATCCTTACAGCCAAACATGCATTAACAAGTACTGAGGCGCCTACAGTTTGTGGTCTGTCAGTGTCCAGCGTGTAAGAACATTTTCTGTCACAGGCCAGATTTCTTTGTTAATTGTTCATTATTGGACATGACTGATCAAAAAGTGCGACCACCAGCCTGCTGGACCAACAATCTGCCCAACATGGAGAAGGTCTCTTGTGGTATGTGTGTTTATGAGCAGAACGAGGCCTTGAAATCACACCTTCTGTATTTCCCCTCCTGCTATGAGACTCGCTTCGAGCTGAGAAAGTTGCAGGCTTAAAAAGCACATGCCTTTTCACAACATAGAGGAAAAGAGTATGTAACACAAACATTTGAGATCCCTGGAGCTGTTCTCAAGGGTAAACCAGATATTTCTGCACAGAGGCAACTGTATAACCCATGGACATTGTCCTTCTAAAGGGCCGAGCACAGAGAGAGAGGAGGAATAAAATTAGGAGGAACAAAAAGGATGAGAAATGAGAAGTATAATCAATCAGTAAACCTCTCTAAACTGGTGGCAGACAGCAGTGAGAGCTTCACTGTGTCCATGTAGAAAAGCAAGCCTGAGTTCTTCATGTTCATTCAAGTGAAGCAGGACAGAAGAGTCAGGATGAAGGCTTCATAAAGACCTGGAGCAGGAAATTGCTGGTCTGGTGCAGAGCTTGGCCTACAGTGGTCTAATGGGCAGTCCACAACTAGAAAGAAAACTGTAACCATAAATATCTAATTTTAAAAAGCATTCTAGCTCAAGTGGATGGCAGAGTACACCACAACTATAACAACAGCCCTTTACTGTGGAAGCTGTGGATGGAGTAATGGATCAATTAGCCAGGACACTCAGAGGAGAGCTGGAAAAGTTGTTTGATTATTTGAAGTCCTTTTAGTATCTATCAGTGAGTATCTGGATGCCTGCTAGAAGTGCCTTTAGTGCTAATAGGAGTTGGGGCTAGTTTGAAAGTTTTTAAATGATTTAGGCAAAAAGAAATTATTGAACCATTTAAGAATACGATTTTCTTGATATAGAATTGTGTCAAGGTTAAATACACCTAAGTAAAATGTCACAATCTGTTACACTGAAATGTGCATCTGATATTTTTTGTTTGTTTGGTTTTCTTCCTGTAATTTCTACTTGAGGAACTGGAAGTGTTGTGGATTGTGGCTTATTTGCAATTTAGATTAATCATACAATGCATAAAATGTGTGCTGGCAACATCTGTTCATCTCTATTCCACACCAGACACAAGAGATTAGTCTTGCATTTGGAATCAGCTCCACTCGGTGACCTTCTGTGCACCTTGAGCAGGACTTACTGCTAAATGATTGAAAGACTGAGAATAGGTGTGAAGCACAGCACAGTGGCTAATATCAACGTTATCCCTGATGCTTTATGGATTTCATGAGAGGATGATTTTCATTTGTTTTGTGTACATTTTATGATCATGTCTGGAAATATCCAAGTTATTTTATTTTATTATTTGCTAAAAACACGAAATTCAGCAATGCTAGAAGTCATGAAAAAGTGTTTGTTTGACAGCAGGACACAGCGAGATTCCTCGGCTCATATCAGCCGCAGCTATGAAAGAGCGAGAGGGGGAACAGAATAATTAATGAGCCGATAATCGTCCGGGGTGACGTCAGAGCTTGACCTACTTCTGATAACCAGCAGCTTCTGACTGAGAGTTGACTCATTGAGCAGCGTGGAGGTGTGCTTACGCTATGCACCGTCCTTGGACCAAACCATTAGCGATCTAAACAAAACAGAGCTGACCAAATCCAAACCTAAGAGCATTGTGGCCCAGCGCTCGTAATGCAGCAAAGCTACTTTTCACTGCCATCGTCCTCTTCTTTCATCTCCACCATGTCATTCCTCGTCTCCCTGCCTCTTTCTCTTTCATCCTCCTGTTTCCATTTATTTCTCACCCCCCCTTCCCCTTTCTATTTCTCTCTTTCTGTCCCTTTTCTCCTCCATGACACACTTCTAGAGGAGATTCTAGCTTGTTTTCTTTGATTTACTTCTCTATTCAAGAACACTCTGTCTCTGTCTCCCCACCCACCTGCCTTGCTGAGCTTTGAGCTCTCTCTCTCTCTTTTTTTTTTTTTTCAGGTCAATGTCAGTTTCATCTCTCTCCCCCTCTTGCACCCTCTCTCTTGCAGAGAGCACATCAGCTTAAGACATTGCAGCGTGTCTGTGCAGGCGCACACAAATCGTGCTGGTTGCTTTTGGGAGAAGCTGCTGCAGCACGTTTGTGTGTGCATGTGTGTGTGCGTGTGGAGTCTTTTAAAGGACCCTTGCTGTAGCCGAGCAGCTCAAACCTGCAGTGCTCATCATCCGCTAGCACTGGCATCTCTCCTTTCCTCACCCACCCACCTCACCGCCTCTTCCTCACACTTTGTCCCTCATTCCTCTCCTTCTCTCGCACAGTCGTCGCCTCTCAATCATTCTCCTTCGCGCCGTCCGCCCACACACATGTTGTGTTGCTTGTTGTGTGTGTCAAGGTTGTAGCCCTTAGTCAGAGGTGTGTGAGTCATCAGTGCTGCTGTAGTCAGAAGAGGGGGATTCTCCTCCTCCTATCTCGCTCCCGCTGGACTTAAACGGCGAGAGGAAACGATAGCGTGAGTCATGGTGCTATGCTAATCTATGTGTATGTGTTAGATCATATGGGATATCCCTGCTTGTGTTTTCTTGTATGCATTTTGTTGTCAAATGATTCTTAAAGCAAACCCGTCTTTCTTTGTTTTCTGTTTTTGTGAATGTTTGTGTCGGTGTGTGTGCATGGATCCTTGTGTTTACATTTGTGTATGTGCTGTTTTGTATAAATGTGTGTGCGCGTGTGTGTGCACAGGCAGGTTCGGGGTCTCCCACCATGGCCGCGGCCATCCAGGACTTCCAGAGGTCGGAGTCAGACCGCCTCAATGAAGTCAAAGGTCACCTGGAAATTGCCTTATTGGAGAAACATTTCCTACGTGAGTACGCATTAACACACAAGCACACACACCACATTACAATGTCAGACACTTTCTGGTTACACAACCACTTACTGAGATCTAAAAAAAAAAAAGTGTTTCAGTTGCTCTATTGTTGGGTGTGTAGACTAAAAGGAAGTTATCATAAGTTACTTCTCTAACTTCAGGAGGAGATTTCCTTCATTGCCCAGAATCCCTCTTGTCACTTCACAGAGAAAAGCCCTGAAATTCTGGGTGGTTAGTGCATGTAGGTGGTGAGACTGAAGAGCAAAGTGTGTAGAAAAAGTTGTCTTGCAGTTTGTGTTATGGAGATGATGCCTCTTTCTATAATTTTCTATCTAAGGTCCCATTTGAACAGTTTCTGAATGTGCACCATATGACGAATGTAGCAGGAAGCCTCCATTTATTTGACGAGAGTGTTAAAATCAGTTGTAGCTGAAGTGAAAATCGGTCTGACTCCTCATGCTGGCACGCACGGATGTCTACTTTCTACAGAAAGAGAAAAGCTAATTTATTGAAAATACAGGAACATGCTCGTAGTTGTGTTGTTTGGAGGGATGAACTTGCAGTTTTTCACTGACATCTAGCTCTTGTTCCTGCTCAGGTTGAATGCAATTATTGTTGGCTGCTTTAGAAAAAAGCTTCTGGCAAATGAGTGTACTTAAGTGTATCTGTTACACTAAAGGTGGAGTCAGCGATTATAATCAAATTTAGACAATATCTTCTCAAACAAAGTTACTCAAGGCCAAGCAGCATATCACTATTCCAGCAAATCAGCAACAGGCATTTGTGCTTGTGGACGGAGGGGAGGATACATCTGGCACATACTAACTATCTAAATGGGTTAACTTGCTAAATTTCAATAATCTTTTTTCCAGAATTGCTGACTCCACCTTTTTAATGTGTCCTGTGACTGTCAGCATCTTGTGATATCAGTCTGCCTTGTGGTTTCACAGTCTCTCAGGAGGTTGGTTTTGCATGTTGCTCTTGGTCGCTGTGTACAACTTCACTCTAGCAGACTGGCAGCCCAACATAACCCTCATGTGTTCTGCTTGTTACATGAAGCAGTAGTGTTTTGCTCAGCTTAATTTAGTTTCAAGGACATGACACACAAAATATGAGATTTATTCTGTCTTACCTTTAATAAGTTAGCAAGTCAACTTAAAATGATGAGGAGAAGCAAATCAACCCACCCCATTGAATAGACTCATGATAACAGATATCTAGAATGGCAATAACAGTAACATCTTGTTTTGCTAGCTGTATGTTAGCAACGCCGAAATTACACTGGAAGCATAATTGAAGCAAGCAGCTGCTGAGCTAATGTTAATCAATTCACCATTCTGCACCAGAGAGGCACACTGTGAGGTTAAAGCATCTGTAAAGCAGCAGTCGATCCTCAATTATCCTACAAACATTCCTTTATTTATTTTTAAATAGTTAGTTTGTTGCTTGCGCCAAGCATATCCTTGCACAGGGATTTAATAAGAAGTGGTATTGGGAAGTTGCTGAATATAATGAAACAACCAAACACATGCTTATTGATCTAGCAAGCCTGCATCAGGTTCGTTTTTTACTACAAATTAAATTAATTCCGCTGTGGTAATTCAATGAATCAAATTAACCGTGGATTAAATGTCGTGTGTGTAAAAGGGAACGATGGCGGTTCTATTTTCGGCTTTTACGGCCCACAAGTTTACTGCTTTTGTTCTCTGTCACTGCTCTTATCAGCCCCATTCAAGCAGCAGCAGCTGTATTCAGATAGAAAGTCCTAAAACAGGACTGTATGTTACCTGTCTAGCACCAAACGACCAGCTATTTCTCTCAGGAGTTGGTGGAGACCAAAACAAGAGTGAATATTGGACTGTAGGTGGACACAAACACAACTGTGACAACTACTACAACTATAACAATATGTTTTGTTTTAGATTATTTTGAATGTAGCACTCCTAGCCTATCCTATCACTTGTCACAATGTGGTTTGCTCCCTATTCATGAAAACATGGACCAGAATCATGACTTTTTCTCATGATTCAGTATCTCCTAGTGAAGCGCTAAAATGTCCTGCCTCTGATACTGTTCCAGGGTGGTTTTAGGGTGAGATGAAAATAATAATTCTTTGCATGTATAGTAGTCATTCATTTACTGTTTATCAGTATTCCCTAAGGAGAGGGGAGAAGTGAATGGATGACGCAGAGGCGGGGAAGAAGAGGGCAGGCTGCCTGATGTGAAACAGACTGTGTGATGCTCATCTAGACTCCACACGCTCAAATCACTCACATTTACAAGCTTGTCTAACCTGGTATCCAGTGAGCGGTACCGGTTGTCCTGTACCATGCAGCACGTTCAGAGTCCCGTGGTTTCTCCCCCCTTCCCTTTCAACTGTGTGTGTCTATTAGAGAGAGGGTGAGAGACAGGGTGAGAGGCAGGGGGAGAGTGTGAAAGGGAATACCTCAGGCCATGTACTCTCTCATAGTGCCTGAGCTAAAAGAGCTGGGTTCATTGTCACACCGTCAGGATGCTAACCAGATGAGCTCTCCCTTAATGGACCTTTCTTCCTTCCTGTTTGCTCTTTCCTTACTCATCTAAAATCCTCTAGAGCTCTTTTTGCCTTTTTCCCTGCATCCCACTGAGCTGCTCTTTCAGATTCCACTCACCATTCCCCGCTCTTCATATCAGGATCAGTGTCAGCTCTTTCTTTGCTTATCTACCCCCTTCTCTTCTTTCATAGTGCTTATGAATCCGTCTCCCTTTATGCTTTCTCTGTGCCAGACACGGCTGTATGATGTTCTGAGATTTATCGAACATCTGACTGCACAACCATGCTTGTACATAAACACTGAAGCAGCTAAAACAGCTGTGACCATTACACGTGCTCAAAGAGTTAAGAACAGAAATGTGATCATTGCTCCACCTAAGATGGCAGCCGCTTGACATTTTGTAAGGAGACTCTGAAAGGGATGAACCTTCATATGCGCTGCCTTCTAGTGTTGATTGGAAAAGGGTAGTAGTGCCTCTGGGTAATATTGTTTATTCTTCTAACATTACCTCAGTTGCTTTGTGTTTTCATTCCCCGTGCTGTCTCGAAGCCGCCTGCTGCCTCTCCCTTCCCCTCCCTCTCTGGTTATCCATTTCTCTCATGCTTGTCAATCTCTCGTCCTATCTCTGGCCTGTGTAATCGTACTTTGGGGAACGCTGAAGCGTGGCAATCCATTAGCACCTAATGGAGTCATGAGCTCTCTGCCCTGCTCTCTAGTTATTGTGTATTCTGTTTCTACTATTTTTCTTTGCACTCCACTCTGCTTCTCGTGCTTTACATTGGCAAGGTACAATAAACAATGGACTGCTGAGTGTGTGTGATTGCTCACACGGTATAGCCTGCAATAGCAAGACCTCGATGAATGTGTATTCATCATTCTCAGTTATGTGCTGAGAACAGCTGAATATGGACTTATATGCTTATATACAGTTTGTCACCAGTTAAAGCGAATGAGATTAGTGGGTTGAAACAATAGATTCCTTGTAGCAAAACATTAAGGTGGTTATGTGTTGTGTAATGGCTTTTCTGGAGCATAGGTAATAGAAACAGAATGACATACTGTGAGGCGACTCAAGTCACAGTGAAAGGCTGTAGAAATGCATTCTCTAACTTAGAATTATAATCCAAAAAATGTCACTCCTGCTTGAAATGGTTTGATGCAACAGATCCCAGAATGCAGAGCAGCAAACACTTGTTGCAACTTTGTCAGAAATACAACAGGAGAGCAAGTGATGTGAATGTTTTTAAGACAGCCAAGCAAACTTGTTTTGACAAGGAAGTCTATCAGTATTTCCATCGTGCCACAGCGACCAACAGCACTCTGATTTCATGCTGCACATGGGCGAGTATATTTCCACACAGCACCAGAGAACAATCACAAGTCTTTTTCTTTTTTTCTTATCGTGCCAAGTTGTAGGTGTGCAGCCTGTCGCCTGAAGCTCCTCATCTGACAGCTCACTTTAGCTGCTCCTTCTTGTTTCATTACTTCTTGCAATATTTAAAGCTAATCGGCTGTCAAAAAAATGTTGAAAATGACAATCACCTTGTTCTGTAGATTTGTTTTTGATGAACCATCGTGACAATAAAAGCCGTCCCATGTTTTGCCAGTATCATGTGAAGCAGCAGCAGCAGCAGCAGCAGTAGGAAGTGTTGGGTTTGCATTAACAGTAGCTTATTACAGCGCTAACACTTGACAGTGAGACGGATATATCAGATAAAAATACAAAAAGTGATGCTGGATTACATGTGTGCATCTTCTCCTGTGAATCCCTTGTGTGTAGAGAATGCACAGTGGGGATGGCAGACTCCGCCACTAACGGTGAACCCCACCATATAAAGAGGGATGGGCTGGATGTATAGACACTGAATAGAAAAATGCTGATCATAAAAAAATTGTTCAGGGTTATATATACAGTTATTTATATAGATACACATATACACCCATGAAATAATTCAGTAGTGCATTTTTTGAAATTGCGTAAAATAGTTTAGAAAAATCAATCATGAACAGAATTCTTTGAAGTCCTGAAGCACTCGTGGTTCATATTGAGCTTATTGCCTGTTAATTATAGGTTGCTCTTGATGAGACCATCAGCTCAACACCTAAAATATGAATTAGTTTGGCCTCTGATGGCTTTTTATCTCCACATTTCTCCCCCGGGCTAATTTTAGCTCACAGTTCAGTTCATGGTGTAGTTTTTCCTCTGAAAAGATAAGAAATTGTCCTCTGACAGTTTTAAAAACATGTTTGGGAGAAAAAGGAACAGAGATAATCATCATTTCAAACTTTAAAGTGTGTGTTGGTTTTGTGCTTATTCCTCTAACGTTGCATCAGTGGTTAACCTAAGAAATAATATGGGCCTCTTGGATCTCCTTCACACTGAGAGCAAACCGAGTGTAGGCGTATTCCCCTTCTCTCTCTTCCTCTCTCTCTGGCTGACGTCTTCCTCTCTGCTGCTTAAAATAAAGCCGGGGCCCACGCTGTATACCAAAACAAACACTGCTTAAGTATATTGTCTCCTGCCTTCACAGGAGGCATTAGTTTCCATTCCAGATGGTGTGTGTGGATACAATGACCCAGGCCCTTTCCCTTGGCATCGGCTACGATTGACCAGTGCTATTCTGAGGACACTTAATTGGTTAATTTGTAACCATGTTTCCAGACGTGAGATCACATAGAAGGAGGCTAACACACATACACATTCACAGTGGAGGTCATGATGGTCACCTGCTGTATAATGGTTGTGTTCCCCTTATGTTCTCCTCTTTTCTTCGGTCTCGGTCTCTCCTCTCCACGGCCTTATTTATTCCCTTCCATCTATTCCATCTATTCCCTTCTGCCATTTCTCTGTGCAGCACATGTTTGTGTATCTTACAGTACCTCAAGACACATAATTCACTCACATCATCATAAAAAAAAAACATATTTTCCCACACGGGCGGCTGTGATTATAAGTGGTTGAACACGTCGTCTACTCCTCCCATCTGTAGGTCAAAAAAGCAGCAAAAAACCGAAGCAGGTTTCGGTGTGTAATTGTGCATGAAAGGTTAGGTCCCCCCTGATGACACAGTGCCAACTGTGTATGAATGATATTTGAGTGGTCAAAGTACATCCATTTACATACCCCTATTTACAGCTATGTGGACATTAACTTCCCCAGGTTTTGAGATCTCTTCCAGAGCTATGGTGCCTCCTCATTACAATAAATTGATTCTTTTTTGAAGTGCAAGCATTGGAAAAATTGCATGTGGAAAAACCCAGCTACAATGTGTGTTTTCAGAGACATTGTTGTGATTACACGTGCAGGATAATCCACAGACCTAGAAAAAAAACTGCAGCTCCTGATAAACTGTCTGCAGCGAGGTCTGTGGATTATCCACAGTAACGAGAATGATTCTGTGTTGGCAGGTTTTAGCCATTTTACAACACTGCAGTTACTGTAGGCGTGCATTACCATTGCTTAGAATCATTTCTGTATGTTGTTAGTTGAGATATACGCTAAGGTTTTACTTACAACTTGGAAAAAAAAAGATTACGGCAAGACTGAATCCAACCTATTGCTCGTGTTGTGTTGGGGGGAAATGGCTGTCATGCTTTGGTGATGGTCCTGTCTGTATATTGTAGTTGCAAGCCACCTGTGGCTGGGCAGTATGAAAATATACACTTCTTTAAATTCGCACAGATTTTTCACCACCATGTATCTATTAGTACTGTATGAGGCCATTGTGGGTAATGTTGTAAATTAATGAGCCTCTCTGTTTTATAGCAATACTGGATTAAAGTTGCCTCTGTTATGTTGCACTGTTTCTCAATTGAGTTTTTCGGTATTCTGACATAAAATTACATATACCTTCATAGAAAGTTTGATCAATTTCACCCTCCCCAAATGTCAACATTAATATGTAATATTTCCAGTGCTAAAATGCTTTATAGCACCTTTTTATTGGTATGAGGTTGTCGTAGACTCATAATGAGTTGGTCAACCAGGCCTTCATTATATGCAGGCAGTTGACTTCATCTTCTATTCTGCAGAGCTCTGTGAGGTTGAAGATTTATGGCAGCAACCACAGAAGACACAGACTCAATGGAGATGTAAATTATGCAAGTGTTTTAGCATAAAACTGCTCTGTACCTGCACTCCTAATATATGTGTGTGTCTAAAATGACCAGGGTGGGAATATGTGCACGTCTGAGTGTGTTCCAGTGTGAACTTGTGTCTGTTTGTCAGTCCTCGCATACTGAGATTTACGACAAGCACTTGGAGAACATGGTTTATTTGAGTGATAAACCTGTGATAGCTATATTATAGGAATGGGTGTGAAAGCGGAGGGATAGATCATGTAAAATATGTCCTGTGGGTGACAGAGCTGAGCTGAACTGACCCTCCTACTGGTGCTAAAATGGCAGAGGGTGCCGGTGGAAACCTCACGTAATTATATGAGCAGGCTAATGTGCTAAGCTTTTATTGCTTCCTCTCTCTGCCTCTTGCTTTTATTCTTATCCCCTTTCACTCCTACCTCGTCTTTCTTTGCCTTTGTGTCCTCTTTTTGCTTTTCTCTTTTGTCTGCTTGTTTTATTCTTGGCTTGTTGATATGTCTAGCTTTTTCTACCTGTTACAAAAGACCTAATTTGTACTCTGAGCTGAATATTTACAAGTGGAGAAAAACACAAATGCATGCAGCTGTATGTAGCTACACAAACCAAACAGATAATTAAGCAAAAGTATGTTTTATGTGTGTGTGCATGTTGGCAGTACTTCTATATTTTTTACATTGGTCTCTGTAATAAAAAAAGTCCTGCTCTAATTTGGTCTATCGGTTTTACTGCTACTAGTTCCATAACCGGAGAATCAGATGTGTGTGTGTGTGACAGTCAGAGAGTGGCTATCCTGTTTGAGGTCGCACATTGAAGGTCACTGCGGGGGAACGGGCCAGGCTTTCTGCACTACAGTGACTTGCTGATCAATACAGTGTCCTAGCTGCTGTCCTACTTCACAGTGGGCAGAGGAACACACACATACAGGCTATGCACACACACGCACAATGCAGCAGGAGCAGCAGCACTACTAAAAGCTTGTGGAATCAGAGATGAGTTGCAATAGGTCTGTCATGCAATGCTGGTACAGTGGAAGCTGCTTAATGTGATCACCTCTGTGTGGTCAAATTGGTCACTTTAAGCAGATGATTTTTCTGTTTCTCTATTACCCATTATGTCAAACCACTTGATGAGTGCGGCTTCAACCATAGGTGCTTTCCCTATGTGCACGGTTTAAAAGCGGGCGGGGCGGTCTGGTGGGTACGCTGTGGCCATATGCTCCTGTAGCAGGCTTTTCAGGCACGTCCACAGCGCACCAAGCTTGTGTTTTCAGGTGGGTGCACTGTGCGCCGAGAGAATTAAACAAATCTCCTGAACCCAGACCCCCCCCACGTATAAATCCCAAATGAACCCCTGTCTGTGCTTATTTGTTTTTTATCTCCGTCCCCAGCAGCCACGACTGTTTCCTATAGCTTTAGTTGACCATACAAGGCCTCCTGAGGGACGCCAAGTTTCGCTGCTGCGTCTCGTCGGCTCAAAACTGTGAGAGTGTACAGTCTGTCTGTGATTGACAGCTCTGCCACTCTATTGTGGATCAGTTTACACTATAATTGCTGTTTGAGTTTAGTTATGTCATGTAATCCAATGCATGGCGCATTTCACATTTTGTCTTGCCACAGCAGAAAAAGCACAGGTGTTACTAATGCCATTAACAATGGCTCAGTTCTTTCCAAATATCCCAGTGAGCAGCATGCAACAATCAATTTTGACCTACTTTCTTAAACAAGCTTACTAAAGGTCCACTTACTAGTTTTTTCCCCCCCCCAGAACTTTCCATCTAATCTCTGATCCTTTTTAGCTCTGTAAATTATACAATTACTAAGGCAGTAAGGTCGTCATTGTGTAATCTGCAGGGTTACGGTTGACACTTAAAGGACCCTTTATGAGGAAACTGATATCGTCTTGTATATAATGTATGTTTGAAATAGAAAAGCAAGACCGTCTTTCTACAATTTCAACAAACGATTGCCTCCGCTGTCAAACTGAAATGAGGCAGCCCTGCAACATTGTTTTTGAGTCTTGACATAATAGATTAGATAGATTAGGATGACCGTTCAGTACAGTCATGTGTTTTGTCTTTAAAGACAAAACGGAGCAAGCAAAGTTGTTGAAAGCTTCAGGTATTAATTTATAATAAAATATACAAGAAAGTGTTTTTTGTCATTTTTAGAGGTCTGGAATGTTTTTACATCAGAAAAATGTAAGCAGTTCAAAAGTCTTAGTTTTGTATTCTAATGATGATATGACAGAGTTTTATGTGGGACTTTGTCTCGTTACTGATTACTTGCGAATGCTAACGAATAAACCTTGCTCAATGCCTGCTAAGGACAGAGCCTTTTCTGTCACAGGTGAGCTCTGTACAGCAGGAAATTAAGTCGCTGAGACAGAACGGGTTTGAACGGCTCAGATGCAGAGGTGTCTGTAATTGGGACATTTGTTGAGGAAGAATGTTAAATGGAGCTGTAATTCTCTCTGCACGCAGTCGGTGTGTAATTTTACTTTACTTTCTCTCACAGTACTCCAATTTATGTCCAGGTTGTTACATTTTAATTTTGTTGTACCCTCATGAGTTCAGATAAAGTAGTGTTTAGTTCATTCTGTAGCTGTGGTGAGGATGTGAGAATTGGCCATGTGGGTAAAGAGTTCAGTCTCAGTCTTTTCACCAACATTGGCAACAAGTCCGACATACTGTATGTATACTGTCAGAGTAAACAGTCTATTGAGCCTTTGTATGCATGCTGAGTCACTGCAGCAAAGCTCTCACCTCACCTCACTGACATTTGGTAGCAGACAAGCCCCTAATTGTTCCGCCCCACCATTGGTCTGTCCAATAGGGCACACAACACTCCACCATTGACCCGGAGTATTACTCAAACATAACTTTAAAAAACGACCCAAGCCATGGGATTTATTATGAAAGAAACATAAAATAACCAAAATACTGAAATCAAAAACCACAGTCAAAAGACGATAACGTCAAATAAAATCACAGGCATCGAGGAAGAAAGAGCAACAGTCAACAACCAGAGGCCTCCTCTCTGCAAATGTAGCCTGGAGCCTTTATCCACTTCCTCTCCTCGGGCAGGGGCACCTCATTCAGGAATTCAGGACTAATCAGGTGTAGAAGACCTCAGCAGAGCTATAGAAAGGAGAGGAGAAGGGACAAACGGCACAGGGAACACATGCAGCCATAACAATATACGTGTATCCCATGGATAAAGTCTTAATGAGTGTAGTGATCTATAACAGAGAACACGAGACCCTTCTGATATTCATTCTGATAGTCACTTGCATGCACTCTCCAGTAAATCTGCACAGTGTTGAACTGTGGAAATGCCGTTTGGCTTCCTAACTGTTTCCCTGAAATCTCTTGGTTCCCAGTTCTTAGAGGAGACTGCAGTCTTGATCAGATATCTATGATGTCATGAAATCTATTATGTGATTACTGTTCTCCAAACAAGCAGATGCCATCCTCCCTGCTGACACACGATTGGATTACGGCACAGTGTTTATCTACGATATTTATTGCATGTTTCTTTCCCGCACAGATATTTGAGCACGCAAACAGACACACGGCAACATCCCCAGAGAGAGAAGTCAGTCAAACTACTCCCTACACATTTCCTGTCAAGCAGTCTGGCTCTGTGCCATGTGAACAAGGGGTCAGCCAAGAAAGAGAGCGCTGTTGTTTTGATGTTGCAGGGAGGACTGTGAAGTTTGAGATTCGGCCATGAAGTCAACATAAATGCTGTAGAGAGGGGGGAAAAAGTGAAACATGTGAGTTAAATCTGGGTCACCCAGAGATATCAGGCCAGAGTGGAAGGAGGCCACAGAGAGGAAAAAGAATTCAAAAAAGATACACGACAAAATATGATTCTTTCTCTTTGTTCACTCAAAGTAGGCTATGTAAAATATTAAGATATCTAACAATTTAAAAGTTGATGTTTTGAGCTGTTGCCAGATATATTTTGGCTTTTCTCGAACACTCCACTCACCGTGTGTGGCTTTACATAGTTCTCTGTACCCTGTCGTCCCCGTCCTCCTCGGTCAGCATCTTGAATGGTGTATTGACACCTGCAGATTGGCTGGAGGCCACAAAGCACAACCTTCTTTTATGCTCAAGTCAACCAGTGTTGTGGCAAACACTGAAGAGAAATGGGAACAATGAGAGGCCAATGTGAAGCAGCCCTTTCTCTCTCTCTTTCTCTCTTTCTCTCTCTCACTCTCTCTTTCTCTGAACCCCCCCATGCCCCCACCCTCCTTTCATGAAAGGAGCCATTGTCTCTGACCTGGATTGAAAAACTCGCACAGTACTTTTCCTACAAGGTCTTAAAAAGTTTGGCTGTTTTAGATGAAAAGCGATTTGCTTGTCTTGTTTATGTACAGTGCTACTCGTGTTCCTGCACATGCACAAACCAAAACACAACAAACACATTACTCATAGTCACACATACTGTATTTACGCAACCACTCAAATTGGCCCATACTGACACATGAACATGCATAATGTGTGCATCTCACAGCTCCAGTGTTCTCAGAAATCTCAGATTCCAGGCCCTCTTAGTCTGCTGGCCACCCAGCAAAGCCCCACCTCTCTCTACCTCCGCTGCCCTCCTTCTCTTTTTACTGAGTGCCTAACAGTCCAGCTCCGGTCACTGACCATCACTCAGTGTGTTGAGGCCTATCAGAACGGCCTGTCGAGTTACTGCTGACGCTGCGTTTGACCTCTGTCCTGTCTCTGGATGGGACATGTAAACATGGAGCGTATATGGGGAGACACCTGAAGTCTGATGGGTTCTGAAGAGGTCAGAAAGTAGAAGAAGGTGCTTGACAAGCTTGACCGGACCAGGACAACCTGTAGTCATGGCTCAGTTTCAAGAAAGAACCAAGGCGGCCACTCTGCCGTCCCGTTCCTGCGCTAGTGTCCAAGGAACTGGCCGACTGCAGAGACGCATGGGCTTGTGCAAGATGGAGGACTGCACCTTTGACAGTTTTGAGCTGCTCTACAATGGAGCTGTCGAGAAGATCAAAAGCCACAAAAGTAACCTCAACCTTAGTAAGTTTGTCAGCTTCAAAATCAGGAATTTATGGGCCGTTTTAACCTGAATACATGGTACTGTTAACGTGGATAAGATAACTAAAGCCTGTGTACTTTGGCCAGCCTTGTTTTGTAATCTCTTTGCACTCTATACAACAGAGCATATCTTGTGGTGTTAATTTGATCAACCCCAGGGACAGCTACAGGATAAAAAACAAAGGTATTTGATAGCCTTATCAGTCACCATACATTTTGGCCTGTAAACGTCAGTATGTCATTCAATTCAGTATGTCTTCATTTGCTAGATTACCACTGTCCTAGTGAGATAGATATGTCAACATAAATATGATAACCCTCGTGACGTTCAACCAAGACAGCCTCTCCAAGTTGTTAACCCAAACCTGTCTGTGCCCAGCTAAAGATAGCAACTCCCCCTCAGTGGTGAATCATGACCAGAGGAGCTGCAGTCCCCATGAATGTTGAAATGCAAAACATAACCAGTGTTGTCAATTTTTCACAAATCTTGTCAGGAACCATCCAAACATAGCACAAAATCTATCCAGTTGATGGTAATCGTCCTCTACTTTTCTTAGATAGTCAGATTCTGTACGTTTTTGTTATTCCATTTTGTCCAAATTTATTCAGACAAACTTGTCTTCAACCCATGATTATTTCAAATAATATCTAAATACTCACTTTTTCAGAATCCAGAATATTTTAGACAACCTAAACCTCAGGAGATTACTGAGGTTACAACCTCACCATTTTCATGACTGAATGAGCTCTTTGATCCAAACTAAATGAGACCACATTTGCTTCCTTTGGCCTCACTCGCATCCTCATATCGCACTTAAGCTCCAACATCATCACTCGTATTTCCTGCTGCTTCCCAACCTTTATTAGAAGATCATAAAATGTGTATAACTCTGATCAAATTCCTGTTTTTTAGGGTTAGGATTAGAGTTTCATGGTAAGTCTGCATGGGAGAGAAGGTCAGCGCTATTAAAAGTGACATCTCCTGGCATGGCATTTAACTAATCCCATGTCTGTTACTGATAAATGGTCTAGTTACTAGCCCTCATAATGGCTTAAAGAGACCCTGTGATATGGTAACCCAGGATGAAGATTTATATATAGAAGACAGCAATCCAATTTTAGAAGCGGAACAGGCGTGTTGACAGTATTATTAATATGCTATCTGATGTAGAGGGCCTCTGTGGAAGAGGAAAACGATTGTACTCTGTCCATGTCTGACACACATAGCATATTGTGTCACGCTGTGCTGTATCGCACTTATGCGGTCCCACATCTAACTCGGGATTATAGACTGTTTGGGAAGGAGGCATCTCTCTTTCTGGTGTTAGGAAGGAAGCGGTCAGTGTGGAAGGGAGGAAACTGTGGAGAGGAAAGGGGTGGAGAAGGGATAAAGGACTTTGTAGAGGCTTGTATATACAGACATAATTGCACAAGGTGAAGGGAAAGAGTAGCATAACATATGGGGGCAGGAAATTGTGTGGGGAGGAAGGGAGTGACAGTATGGTGAGGTTAAAGAGGGTTAAAGGTGAACAGGAACAGGGCTTGAAGTCACAGACAATAGCAAATGAGTGACAGCATCACATGAGTATATTAATATTAATGGTTTTATTGAAAAGCAAATCAGTTTATTATTGTAAATCACATCGGGACCAGAGTAGAAAATAATGTTTCATTTATTATTAAAACCACATTCACACTGAAATTACATTGCATATGGTTCACTGACATTGTGTGACATGAATTTAAGGTATTGGTCATAAATCTTAAGCAATTATCTATTGCTGCATTTTGGAACCAACATTTAAATTGGACTATTAGTTAAATTAGGTAAATCATTATTCTTTGAAATTCCAGTGTTTCTGTCAACCTGAAGTAACTTAAAACTGTCCAAAAACAATATTTTCACTTTAGGAATGAAAGAAATAATGACTTGTACTCACTCAAACTCAGAGAATTATTAACAGACGCTTCAGTTTGCTTCAGCTTTACAAAGAGTTTAAGTGTCTTTTAGCTCGTTGTTTTGGGTATGTGGCCACAACATTACTGTTTAGTTTAGTCGGACATCTTTCATCAGCCTTTTTCCCACCTGGTGAAGCAGCTGTTTTCAGCTTAAATAGCCATTAAAGCCCCACTCCCAGACTATCTGCCCAGCACTAAGTGAAAGTTAGCAGCTTGCAAGGGAACATAGGGGAGCATTTAGCAGCTAAGAACATAGATCTCTCCATAAGGAGTTGGTGGGCACAGAAACGGAACTAAAAGAATACTGGAACTGTGTTCATCAGCTGTGGAGCAACACAATCATTTGCTATGTCAAGTTTATAAGGTGATAATATATCAATGCACTGTTTTAGAGCTTACTGTGCTGCACTAAATAGCCACATGTCTGAGAGTATGACTCACTCACTGCAGTCCTGTCACTCCTCTTTCATTTTTAAACAGTGATAATTCTCTTTCAGTCACAATTGCCTCAATTTGACAGAAAGAACCAACTACTCAATGTTTCTTTTAGTCATTTTGTCTATTAAGTGAGATTGTAAAGTGCTACTGCCACTGCTGTTGAGTGCTACATTTCACACAGTGTAACCCCTGATCTTGTTCTGCCTACACCACCCAGGGTGCATCGCTGCTGCTGTTAGCCATTTGTCTAATAGGTTTACTGCTGGCTGTGGATCTCCTGGCACAGGGCAACCTAGCCAGTGATAAGCTGCTTAGCCCATGACGACCTTTGGCTGGCCTCTTACGCACACACAGACGCACACACACACACTCACTCTCTCTGTCTTGTTTACATACATGAATACAGGACCATAAACACGTTCTGACGTTAGCAGAGAGGGAGGCAGGCAAACTGAGCCCATGGAGAAGAGTCACATTACATGGATGATTGAAGAGAGGAATACTTTGTGTTCATGATTTTACTAGTTAATATCCCAATGCACACGGTTTTAAAAAGAAAAGCAGAAATACAAAAGATTATACTCAGGAAGTGGATTATTGTATATGAGATACAGTGTATGTCCAGTAAGAGCACACAGTGTTGTTGCCGATGCCATAGCTGCAGGAGGTGCTGGCGATGAATGTTTTATTAGCATTAATGGGCAGAGATAAAGGACGAGTGAGATATGAGATTAGGTGATGAGGGAGAGAAACTGGCAGCTAAGTTCTTGTAATATGAATCCCCTGCTGTCTGTGTGATGAAATGATCTCAGAAGAACAAGGGGGTGAGATACACTTTCCTTTGTAGGGGGTGTGCAACCCTGCTTTTATCACTTTCTCACTTTGGTCCTTTAGAAGAATGAGGCCACTACTAATTCAGGCAATGTTCCTGGTGTGTAAGGTTGTAGTGCTACCGGGCCCTAAACCATCTTTAGCACACAGTCTGAAGTGCGTGTGGAGAGTGTCCAACTCCACTTTTGCCAGTTAAACTGTGCATAATCTAGCTGCAAAGTAAGCTGCAAAGGGGTTGTATGTAGTCTCTCAAATAATCACAGGTGTATTTTGGGCATGAAATGAATCAAACCAGTTATCTCCCATTCCCTTTTTAAAAGCCAGGTGTGCCAGCAGCTGGTGCATTGCTATTTAAATGGCGGATAGGTGGTCAGGTATGTGGTCCTTGGCTGGTGGACCCTCTGCCTCCTCTGTCCCGTCAGCAACTCTATTTAACAGCACATGAGAGAATGCACAGATATGTAGCTGAGGAGGAGAAGCTCTGCTGTGCGTCCCTGTGTGTGTGTGTGTGTGTGTGTAACAATGATGTGAGGGTTGCAGTTATATCCACAAGCACCAAGGTCGGGTCATAAAAATTAACATTGTGATTAATGGCGGGTGGGTGTGTGAGAAACCTGCAGTGATCCCACTGCAGCAGCAGGAACAATAAGCACGTCTCACTATTAAGAGATAGTGTGTGCATGTATGCACAAGGCACAGCAGTACCACTGTTCTGTGGGTCTTTTTCCATATTTAGGTGTAATTCTGTGTGTGTTTCAGAAGGATTTAATCTGTTCTTTTGCCTGTTCTTGATTGTCATGCCTCAGTCTGTGGGCACATAAATATATGCAAGTATTCATTCATTTGTCCCCCCTGCACGTGTACGCACTTTTATTGCCTCCTCTCCTCCAATATTCATGTGTCCCTTTAGTCAGGGACAATAGACCGAGAGGAAACACCGCTGATGTTGCACCCCAGGCTTTGAAAGCCCTGATACCTGAAACCACTAAATGCTAGGAGCTGACTGACGAGGAGGAAGAGTGTGGTGGAGGTGATGTTGAAGGAGTTGGATGGAGGGGGAGATGAAATGAGATAGGAGCACATAAGTAAAGGCTGTTTTTCTTGGAGATATGGAGACATTTTTAAGACTTCAACCTCCACTTAATAAACAGCCCTTTTGACACGATTCAGTTATTTATTTATTTTTAAATTGTATTTTCTGTTTTAGTGAAGTTGTTTTTTTTCCAAAAAAATTAAACAGAATCTGCAGGATGAAATGCTCCACATAAAGTTTGAATTCTCCCGTGCTTACTCATTCAAGGTCATGAAAAAGGCATCTGATTGTGTGTGAGCTCTTCAGGTTGCATTGTTTTCATATCATCATGTTGTGCTTTCCAGAGGAGGAGCTGAGGAAGCTGCGGGAAGAGACCAACGTGGACTCTCTGAGGCAGGAGCTGGAGAGAGAGCGAAGCAAGAGGATAGATCTGGAGCAGAAGATGAACGAGGTGCTCAAGACCAGGTAAGACTGAGAGACTGAGAGCAGAGTCAAGTGCATGGAGAGGGACATGACCGGAGATGAGGGCCAAATGTGCGAGATGGGAAGTAATAATGAAGAAACAGCGGAAAATGATGACACTGCACTTTGAAACATTTCACCTCAAGAGTTTATTGTAGGTCAAGTCTGTGTGTGTGTGTGTCAGACCCAGTGCTACCAAAGGTTTGTGTTATAAATAGACACTTCGGCAGCTTGGTAGGCGGGGAATTCCATTAGGAGATGTGTTTGTGTGTGTGTTTGTGGGTCTGTGTGTGTGTGAGGGAGATGGAAAGAGAGAGAGAAAAAAACAGAAACGAGTCACGCGCCACTCTGTGTCGCCAAGTGCACGCTGTGACACAGTAGCTATGCTGGTGTCAGGAAAAGTCTCCGTCTCTTGGCACTGAGCGAGCCACCCTTAAACCCTGGGTGTGTATGTACAGCTCTGCGGGTGTGTGTGATCAGATGATGTTTCTGTGCCTGCCAGTGGGAAATTCCACTGGTGCTCTCCAAGTGATTATCTGCACAGAGACACGTCCTGAAGAATGTCAGAGACAGTTTGGGATTTTTCAAGAGGTGAACTGATGCACCATGACCTTGGAGTTTTCTTCAGTTAATCCTTCGTCAGCTGGTCCAGCTGGAGAGATGTAGGTGCTCTTTTCCTGTGGCCATCATCCAAATGTTAAAAGCTTAGTGGACAAAATGAAGGTGCTGTTTCAAGGTGTGAATATACAGTGATAGCCTGCGGTTAGGCTCGATGTTGTATGAATGTCATTCTGCCAAACCATATTCCCTCAGTCTCCCATAGGTGTTAGGGTGTTGACAAATCCTGCCATGATTGATTTCATTTTTTTAATCAATTTAATTATTTAATTAATAAAATTTCAATAAAGTGACATTATTCATTAGTAGCAGCCCTAATGGTCAACTCTTTCCCCTTTCCCCTCTCTCTCTCTCTCTTTGTCCCCTTTAGGCTGGAGGACTCTCCACCACAACCTCCCCGGAAACAGCAGTCGCCCTCAAACAATGGAACAGGTAAGACCCAGGAGGGAGAGAGAGGGAGCGAGTGTGTGAGTGGGAGTCCGGGGGGACTAACTGGAAATGAGTGGGGAAGGAAGCCTTTGACGTCTTCCGAGTGTGGGAGTAAATCAAGAGCACTGTTTCTGTGTGTGTGTGTGTGTGTGTGTGTGTGTGCAGGGGAGTTGGGGATGTAGGATGTGTGCGGTGCAGTGCTCAACAGGAACAGTGTGAGTGCCTACAGACTGTGTTGAAAGTGTTCAGAGGTTATTCGAGGGCATTTAGCAGTGTGTGGCATGAGAAATACACACTCACGTGAGTTCTTATATGCACTTTGCTGTATCAAGAGTGAGTGTTTCGGTGTGTGTTTTGCCTAATTTGGAGCCGATTAATAAGGTTTTATTGTAGTTTGATTTCCAATTACCGTGTGTGTGTGTGTGTGTGTGTGTGGTTTTAGAGAGACAGAGGGAGGGAGAGATCAGCTAATTTTGGAAAATGGGTTATGATTGTAGATCACCTCATCTAGGGCAGACATGCCTGTGGACTAACTAGTGTGTGGGTGTCAATGTTTTTTCAGGATGAATTAAGTGTGTGTGTGTGTGTGTGTGTGGATAAAAGGAGAGAGAGAAAGTGATTATAATCTGTTAGGTAAAAGAGAGGATGGACAGAGTAATTTGGGCTGATGGGGCTGTGTGGTCTACCAATGAAAATGTCTCCTAACAGAATGTCATCATCAGCACGAAAATACTTAATGACATTGTGTATTATGTACGGTGTGTATTTATCCTCTCAGAGAAATTTGACAATTTGAGTGCACAGTCTGCTTTTTTTTTTTTCAGCTTCACATTCACACATGGTTACGTAGGGTAGCTGCACATACAGCCTCAGCCTGAGGACGGTGCTCTTTGCTCAGGGGCACTTCTGCATTAGTTATTGACTGTCTGCAAAGCCCCAACCCCTTAGTTACTGTTACTATGCCTGTCAAGCTCTCCTCTCTCAAACAACATGCGGCGCAGTTCACACATTGATAAAAGATTTCCCACTTTAACATCAGTAACAGTCCAAAATCAAGGATTTACTTTTTTTAGTAGAGTTCGAAAGAAAAGTTGACATGCTGTTATTTCTGGCTGTGGATTTTATCAGCTGTAGCTAGCTAGCATAAGCTAATGCTAAATCTAAAACATTGTGAGTTGGCTGAAAACTCCAGGTGACGTTTGCGTGTTTAGCCTGTAAATGGATGTTAAATATGCACATGGTGGCTGTAAACTAACTAAACTAAGCTGATCTTAAGACTGACACGCTCAAAAACAACAATACCCTCACTAGTTGATCCATTTAGAAAACATGAAAATAAAAGGAACATGTAGTTAAAATGGTATTTATTCTAACAGAATCCTTGGATGGTTTGAAAGCTTACTATAGAAAACATACTTGAAGAAGCACAGGGGTCAGATTTATGCTTTAATGTCCATATTTTCACATTATGCTTCACTGTAAAAGAGAAAATGATTTTACTTTGAGGAATAACCAATGGCACCCAAAACTAGATTGGCCTGCAGTGCCTAGTCACAGTTGCTAAGCAACCCAATCACATTTAGAGGATGGATTTTAGCAAAACATCAATTGTGGAAAGAAAGTGTTTTCCATTAAGTTTTCTGTCCTGTGTTTAAGTGGCCCAATGTGGGTCCTAACACAAGCCTTACTGATTACTCATTAAATAAATGTTGTCCAAAGCTCACATTATGCCCCCACATAGCCAGTAGAAACGACTTTCTAAAATTCAAATAGTCATTCAATTCTAAAAAAACAAATCAAATGGTTTATGAGACTATCGCCTTGTCTCAAAAATGTATTTTCCTTTGTTTTTACCGGTGTAATCTATTACACCTTTCGGGAGCAGGAGCTTGATCCAGAGCGTTGAGATGAAGCCAGATACAAGTTTTATTGTAAATTGATACAATCTGTTGAACCAAACCTAAACTAAGGTGTTGTCTACACACTTTTGCTCTCCGCAGCAGATAAACAGCAGAAGGAGGTCTGGAGTTCGCGGCTGCAGAAGTGGCTCTACGAGCGCTTCGGAGTTTACATCGAAGACTTCCGCTTTCAGCCGGAGGAAAGCACCGTGGAGGCAGAGGAACCGCTAAGTGCTAAAAGGTGGGTGAGAGCTGCTCTGGAAAAGAGCATGAAGTGTCTGTCCTCAGGTATTGATTCTGTGGTTATTCAAGGCGACGTGGAGTCAGACAGCTAGACGGCAGCTGGGGAGCACTGAAGGTGCACTTTTCTTTTACTGTGTCACAGCCGTCTGGACTGTGACTATTAATAAAGCTAAAAAAAAATTAATTATTGTGTACCTTTGACCTGGCTAATGAATGCTCTGTGTCTGGTTCTCTGAACTGATCAGCTGCAGTATGTTGGTTGCTAGATGTGCTGTGTTCAGACCAGGCTTCTTATTGCAGAGAAGGAGGATGGAGGAAGTTTGAAGCTCTTTTCTCACTCATTTTATCTGCTTCGTTTTGTAAAGGCAAGTGAGTCATGCCAGGCTGACGAAGGCCAAAGTGTCACCTCCTCCTCCTCCAGCACATAAAGCAGACTTTTTTCTTTTTTTCTTTGAGTGTTTGTATGTGAGCATCTGCGTGTGTTCTGACCTTCACTTTGTCGTGCTTTCCACCCAGGTTAACAGAAAACATGAGGCGACTCAGTGAGTACTCAAAACACACACAAACATATAGGAAGCTACAGTAGAAGCACAGTTAAAATACCAACTTTAGTGTCGGTGCAGTATTAATTTTTCAAGCAGTCGATTGCTGCTTAGTAGCTTTTACAAAATGCTGAAATGTTGAGCAGCCATGACTTCCAGTATCTGTGGTTTCTCTCCATGATTTTTCATTTAACATTAAGAAAGTATTAAAGTATTAGACAGTTTTATAAACTTAGAAACTCACTAAGATTTTAAAAGATTTTCATACTGTCCAGTGTATTTGCCCTAAAACATGCCTCTACCCTTTTTTTTTTTTTTTTTAGAGCGAGGAGCCAGACCTGTCACCAACTTCTTAAGGAACCTCTCCGCCTTATCTAATTGGCACTCCGTCTACACCTCAGCTATTGCCTTCATTGTGAGTGTGCACTTTTCTTTTTCATAATTTCTAATCTATCATGTTGAGCGCTGTCCTGCCTGTAGTTATTATTTTACAGTTACACAGTGTAACTATGATGGACCCAAGTGCTCTAATAGACACAAAAAAAGTGGGATCTTAGATAAATTGCCCTTCATTTGTATTCATTGTCATGTACAACCAAATGGGTTCATCAAAGTCATTTCTGCGCCTCAGTGACAGATTGCAGATATTCTGCCAAGAAGCGCAGAGGTCTAATCAGATCTTCATTAATGTCCACAGTCAGTGATTAAGCGAAATCATCTTCAACCCATCGATTGTGGCCATAAATGCCAAGGCCATCTCACTATCTAGAGATCATCCCACTCTAGAGACGGCAGGTGACTGTAATAGCATCTTCCGCCGGCATTATATCACCCCAAATTAAATGCTCCAAGTCAGTGTCTTAAATCATCATTAAAGGGAATCTTTATTTTCATCTTGTCATCAATTTGTCTGCTCTCATACATTCAACGACACACGAGTAGAGGTCTGTCAAATAAGCTTTGTAGCTTTGTAAGTCCAAAATGTTGCCCAAGGAAATAATTGTTAGTACTTGTTGTGAAAGAAATAAGAAGTGTTCTTTCAGGCTTTGTAAGCTGCTGTTAAGAATGAGTCACTGCATCAACTCACTGAATTCAAAATCTGACAATTCAGCTGCATTACAGCCTGAACATATCAAACCAAATGTTAAACTGTCTTGTGTTGTGCTGTGTTTCCTTTTGCCTGCAGATCTACATGAATGCTGCTTGGCATGGCTGGGCCATCCCCATGTTCCTCTTCCTGGCTATCCTGCGCTTGTCCTTAAATTACCTCATCGCCAGGTAAAACATTCCTCCGCTAGTGGAGGAGCAGCCAGTGTGCCAGTTTTTACTAGGTAGTCAGTATACTGCTGCCTGTTCATCGTATGTTTAGTGTTATAAAACTCTATTAAACTTCACTACTGAGGCCACAGCTGTGCTGCTGATGAACAGATGCACACTGTGAACCTTTTATCACTGAGCCTGACAGAAACACAAATCTACTACAGTAAATAATGGGCAGATTTTTAAAACATGTACACATAGCAGCTGTTTATCATCATTATTGTTACTACAGAAGACTAATGTATTACACCAAACAAGGTAAAGTCCTGCTCACAGCTGCAAACAGCCAGATATACGTCATTTAAGTTCTTCTAAGACCAGTAATTTAAAGTGGGGCATTTTGGTGATCAGTATGAAATGAGGGCACATTAGTATTTGTCAGACATCTGTCTGGACTTGGACTCTCAAAGTAGGACACCTGGTCACCTTAAGAGTGATCAAGGTTGAAAACATGTCAGAAACACAAGCTTTAGAGGTTGAAGAGTAGTTTGGAGGCCTAATTTAATCCAAACTAAACACCTGATAAAAATGTATGTATGTTTTTCCAGAGGTTGGAGGATCCAGTGGAGCATTGTGCCTGAGGTCTCTGAACCCATGGTAAGACAAACTCCCACTTCCTGTTTAACTGCTTCCTGTCTCTGTGTCAGGAGAAAAACATATGCATGAATATGTAGCCCCATTACCTTTTCTCTGTGTTTTATGCAGGAGCCTCCAAAGGAAGACTTGACTGTGTCCGAGAAGTTTCAGCTTGTACTTGATGTTGCACAAAAAGCACAGGTAAAACTCACAAGCTCACGTCACTCCTCAAATCAGTGCACACAGATAATGAAGCCTTACTGATTCAACTCTCCTTATAGAACCTGTTTGGTAAGATGGCAGATGTTTTGGAAAAGATAAAGAAGTAAGTAAAAAAAAAAATAATTATATTCTGCGCCTCTCCAAATAGTGAATAGTTCTACTTAACTAAAATCTATTAACTTACATTTTATTTCTCTTTTCCCTCTGCTGTGTGTGTTCTTGGTTTGTCATCTTCCTCTGACAGCCTGTTCATGTGGGTGCAGCCGGAGAGCACCCGGAAGCTTTACATCTGCCTATGGGTGGCTTTCATCACCTCTTGCGTCCTACCATACAAACTAATGGGCTTCATGATCGGTGAGAGACATGCACACACACACACACACACACACACACACACCAAGACAAAGCTTCTTTATCCCTCTGACATGCTGTACATACTGTACTGACCCTTGAAAGAATGCAAATACTTATACTCAATCCATCGCACACAAACAAATGCATTCATACAGCTCTTGTGTAACCCTTGCCCCCTCTCCCTGTGAGGGGCAGCTGCAGGCTATTGGCATGCCTATCTCATAATATTAGTCACTGCTTTTTCTTGTGTCTCCTAATGTCTCATATATCATTGGAAGATGTTTAGAGCAAAATAATTGTTGGCACAATGGTTAACTTCATTCAGCCTTCTAAGTACAGTACAGAAGTTAACATTTCTCATGTGAGCCGTCATTTATACTGTAAATGATAGTGAAGATCAGGTTCTGTAGCCAAATCAGCAGGACGTGTCTAGCAGATTTGAGAGTGAGCTTTGATTTTTAGCCATGCTACAGCAGCATGACTGTGAATGCCAACGTTGGCCTGTTTGTCGGTAAGGCCGTTATTTCAGGATCAGGTGTGGAGACGGTCAGTTTTTCACTGCCTTTTCTCCCAGTACCAGTAACAAGATTAGATAACCTCTTCTTCCATATCAGGTCTTTCATCTTTGTTCTTGTTCTGTGTTTGTTTGCCCCCTTCCTATCCTCTCTCCCCTGCAGGCCTGTATGCCGGCATCAAGTTCTTCATCATAGACTTCCTGTTTAAGAGCTGTCCGAAGCTGCGGGACAAGTATGACACACCCTACATCGTCTGGAACAGCCTTCCCACAGACCCTCAGCTCAAAGAGAGGACCAACGCCACTGTGTCGCGGCGGGTAAGAGAACACAAACACACACGCATATATATGTGTCTGTACCATTGCTTCCTCTCATAGGCTCTTGCTTTCTTAAACTACCTGAAATGACTTGTTCATTCAGTCTGTGAGTGCGTTTGTTTCATGAACATAGCTTAGACCGAATCTTAGTTTAAAATATGTTCATGTTCAAAACACACAAGGTATTTTACTGCTACCTTCATTTTTTAGGCCAAATAATTTCTGTAATGTTTACACATGGTTAGAGATCATCCTTCAACTGCAGGTCAGGTTGAATCTTTCATGTCGGCAAGAGTCTACCTCCCACCACTGACCCCCCCTGTGGTGAAGCAAAGGGAGCAAAGAGATCAATCAAAAAGTATCAAAGTGTCATCACTCCTTTCAATAATACATTACAACTCAGTCACTCACCATCACGAGCCGCCCTCACCGTGAGGACACAAGGGTAGGGTTAGAGTTAGGGGCATTTAGTCGTGATGGTTAAGGTTAGGGTCCTCACAAGTATAGAAAATCAAGAATGTGTGACTGTGTGTGTGTGTGTGTGTGTGTGCCGTTGCTGTGGCACCAGTCACAGGTGTACTCTGTCGTTTTCTCTCTCTCAGCTCTCTTGCATTGAGAAGGTAGGGACTCTGATGTGTCTCCCTTTTGGTTCCTTTACTGCGCCTGGGTGTGCCGCTAGCTCACATCAAAGCGTGTGTGTGTGTGTGTGTGTGTGTGTGTGTGCGCGCTATGTGTGAGACACCTCGGGACAGGCCGTCTGTTTGTGAACAGAATGGATCAAAATGTCATGATAACATTTAACCTGTAATAACATAAATGATTTGTTACTCATTATTTTCTACTTTTCATTGATTTCATGCAAACTTTTAAAAGCAATTTCCAGATTGTTGACACTTTCGATCCATTCACATAGATGCTCTGTTAGAGGTAGCAGTGTGTTTACTGAATAGTCAAATGCACATAGAGTAGCCCCTTGACCACCGTAATGTCATATTAGCTCATTAAATCCCTCCAGTAGTTTTTAACCCTAAAAATGTAATAGCTGTCAGATAATTGCTTTCAAGCCTTTTTATTAGTGTAACTGAATATGTGAACAGACACTTTAAAATGATTCCTCTGGTCTGAACATGTAAATCAGGGGATATTTTTAAGCTACTTATATTTTCCAACATACTACTAACTGTTTTTTTGGCTACAAACTATGTATGCTGAGTGAATGATGGCCTCACTCTCTGCTTTGCACGTCACACCTGAGCCTGCTGCAGAGAAGCACCTAATGCAACACTGAAAGTTGAGCTGTTTGTATTTTGGCCACTTTCCTCAGTAGCTCTGGGATTATTTGATGTGTCTTATTGGATGGTGCCACATAATGTGGAGAGATCCTTGATTTGAAATATTTCCCCCCCGCCCGCCCCCACTTTCCCTCATCATCATCATCATCACACTGTGTTCTTTCCCTCCTAATTGTCTTCCTCCTCTCCCACATTTTCCCTTTTTCTTCTTCATGGTGTTTCTACTGTGGCTTCCGTCATCCTGTCTGTTTTCCACCGCCCCCGCCCTCCCTCTTTCCTGCCTTTCCTCCCCGTCGGTGTGCAGGTTCAGCCGGTGGTTTCTCGGAGCAGCCTCGCCACCATCCCATGCGGCGTGAGCAGAGAAGAGGAGACGGGTCGCTCCCACAGCACCAAGAAGGGAGCCTTTCATGAGATCTTCAACCTGCCGGAGTCAGAGCGCCCTCTGGCGGGTAGGGGACTTACTGCAGCATAAAAACCATCATGCACCTGTTTTCAAGTGCACCAAGTGTTTCCACATTCCTACACTGCTTCATTTGAACGCTTTATTAATGGGGGTTTTCTTCATTTGTCAGACAAGAGTCACCATATACAGGAAATAAAGAATACTAGGACGAAACAAAGAGCAAGAACATTCAAACACACAAATAACACATCACCTTATTACATGATTGTCCTTGTTCTGCATGTTTTCAGTGTGTGAGAACGGCTGGAGGTGTTGCCTCATAAACAGAGACAGGAAGATGCCCACAGACTACATCAGGAACGGAGTGCTCTACGTCACAGAGAAGTAAGTGGGACATTGTCTCTCTGGAGAGCACCTTTCAGCGTTAAGTTTGTGACTATAAGACAGAAAAAGAAGTCACTCTTAAAGGTGGAGCAGAGAGAGAGGAGGAGCAGGCAACACTTAGTCCAACAGGCTACACCACCTCCTCCCTCTCCCTCTCTCTCTCTCCCCCCACGTCTCTGTGTCAGTCAGTCAGCAGTGGATCGAGTAGGACAGTCGTCCCCCTGAGAATATCTCTGATCTTTAAATCTCTTCACCTCTTTGGATATGTAGCTGACAAGACAGGAAGTCCATTCATTTTGTCTTCTGGTTAGCTCGCCTGCTTGTTTTTCTTTTGACAAGCTATTCTCTCTCTCTCCCTCCCTCCCTCCCTCCCTCCATTAGTTACCTGTGTTTTGAGAGCTCCAGCTCCAGATCCAGCTCCTCCAAGAAGAATAAAGTTATCAAGCTGGTGGACATCACTGACATACAAAAGGTAATTCTTATAAAACATTGGCAGAGGCAGGAAAACAGATTTGTGTCCATTATGTAGTAACTGTTCATTTGGCCTGAAGTTTTATTCCTGCTGATCATTTGTAGAATTATGTGCAATTGCAAGTAATAACGACTCTTGTTTTTCTGATCTCCCGTAGTACAAAGTGCTGTCAGTCCTACCAGGAAGTGGGATGGGCATCTCTATAGCCACTCCTTCCACTCAGAAGGTACGCTATGGAGGGTCAAACCAGTGTTTTCCCTCTTTAGATTCATATGATGGGTTTTAATATATTCTGCATATTCAGAAATTTAGCTTTATGTCAACTAGAAAAACGGCAGACTTCATAAAGTTCTTTATTTTAGATGTGTTTGTTGCCTTGCAAAAATCTTGTCCTTCACCTTAACAGTCCCCTCCAGACATTCTTTAAGACATATACAGATACTCTGCTTTGAATAATAATTTCTGTCTGGTGCAGTTTATCTTTTTATTACCTTGTTAAAATTCATAATATTACATCTTTTCTTTCCAGAAGCTTTGAATATGTAAATGTTGCTCATTTCAAAAGTTCAGCTACTGGATACAAAATGTCACTAAAAGTCCATTCTCAGTGTGTGTTCACGCTGCATATTGGACCATAATTGGCTTCCAAACTAATCTGGTTATTGATGTCACAAAGTTGTGCTCATGCGTACATGTTAAACATTGAGAGTTAAGGAGAAACAGGGAAAACACTCTGTAAATTTCTGTTATTCTTCTCTGTGTCTGGTTAGAATGACCGTTTTATGGTAGATATTAACGATCAGGCATTTCTGTGTCCTCCAGCCATTGGTGTTTGGTGCCATGATCCACAGAGACGAGGCTTTCGAGGCCATCTTTACCCAGTACATGAAGATCATGACCACCACGAAACCACCGGCCAGCGCAGAGCTCTAGACCGCAGCAACCCAGCAACACATCTCCATCCTGGGGCTAAGTGTGGGGAGAGAGGGCCTCCTGAGATTCAACTGGACTGGAAGATACTTAAAAACAAAAAAAAATACACCACACTCCTCTGTTCTGTGTGAGCCTCCTCCTCCTCCTTGCCTCTCCTCTCCTCTCCTCTCGTGATGGGCTTTGGCTTCCTCATCGATGGTCATCGGCCATCTTTGATTGGTGGATTTCCTGTTTAGGCCATGTTGGAGAGGATAAGCGGGCGTGTCGGCTACATGTCTGTGTAGCTGGGATTTAGTTACATTACACACTCTTTGTGGGTGTCGGATAATGAACAAAATCTGCTAACTGGTCCTGGGAGGAGTGAGGACGGGCGTGGTTTTCATCAATCAGCAAAAGGCGGGTGAGGGGGCTGGCTCTCCTCACCCGCCTGACCGACCAACTGACTGGCTGACTGGCTTCCTCACCTACTTGTTTCTGTGTTTGCATGTGTGAGCTTGTGTGTGTGTGTGTGTGTGTATGTGTGTGAGTGGGCCAAAATTAAGCCCTTAAATTGCGTCAAGTGGCTCTATTTTTCTCTTTATCCCTCAGTCAGAGGAGTGAATCGTACTGTGGTAGGAAAAATTCAAGAAGTGCTCAACATGGCTGTAAAATTGTAAAACAACTAGAAGACGAACAAGAGATTCTTTTAACTGCCAGACATCCGTAGGAACAAATATGTATATTTTAGCTCATAATTCAGCACAAAAAAACCGTTAATGTTAAAAGTATTTAGACGTTTAACCGGCTGATTGGTGCCTGGTGGCACAGCCCAATAAGACTATAGTGTACACGTGTGAGTGGTCACTTTTTTATGTGTATTAGCTGTGAAACTGTCAGATCAGCATATGACTTGACACAGAGCCTTTCTGTTACAGTTTACATTACTGCTGTCTAACTTTTTGAATTTTTTCCTCCTTCCAGACACACATCTCAGCTGCGACGGTGTGTTTTAGTCATGTTTGTCGATCTAACAAGATGTACGCCGCGTTCAGCATCCGCTTTCGGTGTTTGTGAGTGTGTATGTGAAACGTGTCAGTGAAATGTTTTTTTTTTTTTGTCGGGTTTTCTTTTTTGAAAATTGCCTTTCTTTTGAAACAATGTGTTTGTAACAAATAGCCTATGGGAATGATTAACTGGTGGTCCCGGAGCTGCTGTTGGTGTCCGAGACGAGAGCACAACGGCTGGTAGATGAGGTTCAAACGCTGACTGCCATGTAGAGCTGTGTCACAGTGGAGGACATGGCCTCTTCTCTTTTCAAGGCACAATCTGTACATATATAGAGAGAGCTTTCTTTTTCTCCATCAATGTTATTCTCCCTGCACTTTATTAGGACGTTAACTGGAATTCTAACGTTTATGTTGCAGTTAATAGACTATAAATGCTCACGGCTTCACCTGGAGCCCATGGTTAGGGTTAGCGAATAGTTACACAGTTCTGTCCTTCGGTATTTCTCTGTTGTCTGACAGCTTCGAGCCAGCGCGGCTCACATCCTGCTGGTCTCAGTGCAGCAGAAACGCAGTCCGAGCACATTGTATTAATACTGGATTGATGTCTGGCGCGGCGACCTTCAAACTGACCATAAAAGAAGAGGGTACTTTGACTTTTGGCTCATTACTTTCACATCACAGCCCACAAAGGCCCCTCACACATGGGCCAGTTTAAATTATAAATCTAAACCTGGTCGTCCAGTAGCAGTGCAGAAACATCCATTAAACATGTCTCCTTCCAGTTCGGTCATCAGTAATATATTTCTGGATTTATTCGTCTAAATCCTAAAACCAGGATTATGAGCTATAACGACACGCCTGATTAGTTCCTTTTTTTGTTTGCTTATGCTTTCACTCATCTGTAACGCCACAGTGAGTAGAGATCTGGGTGCTCTTCCATTTGTTGTCACATCATCTAAATGTGTGCTTTTTTAAAACCGTAGTCTATGAAGTATAAGGCTAAATGTCTAGACTGAACAGAATATTTCAGCGTCACTTTAAGACCACCGCTGGCGAGAGAAAAGCTGGACTTTACTCTTGCCGAGCGGTTTTGTATGTAGAGATGTAATGCCAAACTATACCAGTCACTTCACCGTGTTTTGTGAGATGAAGGAGGTGGGACGTGGGACTGGAGGTCATGACTTTTCTCTTCAGATTTTAGTATGAGAGACAGTAGAGTAGCTATTCCACACTCCCATCTCCTGTGTTTTTTTTTAACCAGAAGCCCAGCAGCACAAGCTTTAGGTTCTGACATGTAAATCTTACAAGACACTGTAAAAAGGGAGACCTTGACGTTTGAGTATTTACTTGTACTCTGGTCATTTTTACTCACTGGACACTGAACTTTAACCTTAATCACTCTTGTCACCTTTCCTCAAGAGAGCCAGAGGAATGTTTTCTCTCATCTCCCTCTCAGACTAAAAATGTCAAGGTTTCTCTTAAAGTCCTCATCATTAAAAATCAGAATCAGCTGAACTGGATATGAAGTTGCTGGAGATGCAATGGACCAGTTAAAAGAACCACGTGATTATTTAGAGTTCAAACCAACTAAGGGTGGAGATTTTTCTTTTGCCTCCATTATTATGATTTGGCCTGTTACTATCAGGCTACTTTCCCACACATGGATTTTCTATTTTTGTTTAGGAGCGAATTTGATCCATGAACGGGGGAAAAAGAAAAACCTGTCTGATATCAGAGCAGGTGAAATCGGTAAATGAATTAACGCTGTCTCACTGTGTGATTGGATGGCTCGTCGTAGTCTTAAAGCTCTTACCTGAAGCCTTTTGTAATCTGTTAACTCTGAAGATCAGCTCTCGGGGGTCTGGGAGATCCTAACAAGGCTGTACTCAGATAAAGCACAGAATGTATCACGTTCTAAATGTCTAGCTTTTTTTTTTTCTTTTGCCAAATCTTTGATTTTCTGTCTGCCATATTCTGCCTATGCTCATGTTTACAGAAGATTGTAAAAATTGTTTTGTTGTTTTCTTTTTTAACCCAGTTTGAATTCCTTTGACTCTGGAGTTATGAAGACTGGACTGCTGTTCTCAAATGAATGTCTCAGCTCTCATTGGCTCTGCACCACTCACATGACTGTTTCTGTTCACCTTTAACCAGTAGGGAACTCGCCTCATAGCGACAACAAGAGCAGTATTTTAAACCTCATACAGCTTGTAAATTGTCATATCCAACATCTCCGCACTCGGTTACAGTGTCGTGTAGTTAGCAGTAAAGCGCAGGCTTCGTGCAGAGCAGACGTGGTCATGATGGACTGGAACGGCAACATCAGTGTTTTTGACATTTCGTTTGTCCTTTGTGACCTGATGCAGCTTTTTTGGAAAGTGTAGAGAAAGGCTGAAATAAAACAAAAAAGTTTGATTCACTTTGCTTTTTTTTTGGGTTTCAAATGAAATAAAAATGTGTGCACTCATGTTTTACTGTAAGGCACTTTGGAGCAAAGCATCCAGCAAATGTTGAAGGAATAGTGCGACATTTTTGCCAAGAACTAGAGGAGAAGTCTGATGTAGATACCAATGTTCTCATCAAACTGTCAGCAAAAAGAGGGAATAAACACATTTCCCAAAATGTCAAAATATTCCTTTAATGTTTTGACCTGTAAGCCGCACATGACAACTGCCGCGCTGTGTATCCCACTAGTGGCAGTTAATCCAGAACAGTCTGAGGGTTTGACTGCTGTTGTGAGTGACAAAAACAGTGGTGTTGTCCTCTGAAGGTCCCCTCCGTTAAAGCCGGTGTCCTCGCTGTTGTATTAAATCCGTAGTTCTCCTGTGTGTAAATGTTGATTAAGTGATCCACTCTGAGCGTACAGTACGAACTGTACCAGGGCTGAATAGTGTCAAGGCTGCAAACAGCCTTAATCTGACATTAAGACTGATGTGAATTCAAAAGGTCAAATAAATAAGATAAATCTCAAGGATTCAATCCGGTTTTATGGATTGAAACCAGGCTCATGATACTTGGTACAGTCAGTGAATTGCAAATTAAAGCCTAAAGTGTTACTGGCAATCACTGCAGTCATTACAATGAGTAGTTAATTTGTCATCTGTGACAGTCTCTATAATGACTTCCTCTTTTTTTCCTTCTTTTTTTTGTCAGAGGAATTTGTATACAAATGATTGAACTGTACAGCGAAGAAAAACAAAAACCACTGAGTTTTTAAAAGACATGTCTATTGTAAAGGATAATGTGATGTACATTTTTTAAT
Organism: Pempheris klunzingeri; assembly: GCF_042242105.1. Classification (NCBI taxonomy): domain Eukaryota; kingdom Metazoa; phylum Chordata; class Actinopteri; order Acropomatiformes; family Pempheridae; genus Pempheris; species Pempheris klunzingeri. Next base: position 4,183,532 of record NC_092033.1, read on the forward strand.
TTAAGTAAAAGAATTTAAGGTATTTTTGCTCTTGCTTCCTGTCTTTTTTTTGTCTGGGACAACCTGCAGTGCCACTATGCGGCCACATGAGGTCACTATGAGACCAGTGGGGTTGAGAGGATTCTCCTGTTGCCTCCTCTCTCCTCAGGACGGTCAGGGTTCGCTGCTCGAAGAGATTTCAGGCGCTTTATTCTCTGTGTGAGAGGGTTGAAGTCTCACCCAGTCCTCCCCAATCTAACTCCATTTCTTTGGTGATTGGACGGCCGAGGAATCAATAAGGAGGCGGATGAAGACATGTTTCCACTCTGGCAACAACATTTTAAGTTATTTAGCTATTTGTTGCCACGGTACAGATCAGATTATAAGTTATTAGCATGTGAACAGAGAGAAAATTGTATTTTTCTACATGTTTTGGGGCCCCAGTCGTGTGCAGGCACAGATGTAACAATCAGATATTTTCAAATGATCCTCTAAGTGGGTGAGAGAGGAGAAAAACAACTTATAAAACCTCCACTCTGCTGCCACCTTCACAGCCAATGTTTCATCATTGTTTATTTTTCCAAGAAGCTGGGGGCGGGTATCTATAGGCGCAGCGGCCAAAATGGTCTTGAGGCCTTGATGTGGACATGTGAAATAGTTTCCTCGACCCATTGAGTCTTTTACAAAGTTCTCCATCCAGCAGAACTTTCAGCTCTAATTACAGACAGAGGCTGACAGGTTCTCTGTGCAGCAGCAGATGCAGGATGAGCTGAGAGGTGGAGGAGGAAGTCCTCATACTGGATTCAAGCTGTGAAAATGTGCGTCTGTACAGTCGATCCACAGAACTATCCTGAGATCTGGAAGAAAAGGTTTCAATGTTAAGGTCCTCTTCTTCCTCTTCTCCTGTCGGTTTAATGTCTGACTCTCCCTCAATAAAAAAAAAAAAAACTCTCCTGCAACATCCATTGAAAAGTCCCACTGCCCCCGACAAAGGAAACAGACACTTGTCAATACTTAGGACTGTCAGTAATGAAAAACAGCGTCCTTATCAAGAGCAGAAACAATATATCTTCATGGATGTGATCAGAATTAGAGTCAGATTCATTCACCAAGTATGTGAACATACAAGGAACAACACTGAGCAAAGTAAACATAAACATTTATGTACAAATGTAAATATGTGTATTTAAAAGTATGTGTGTAAAAACCAGACCACGACAAAGATGCAAAGATGCTGGAATAAATATGGGATGATGATGTACAGGTGGATATAAGTGACAGGATGTATTCAGTATATACAGTATGTTACAGAATGTACAGTGTGCTTTGATTTGTATCTGACAATAACGATATGCTAAGAAAACAGACTAAATATCTCCAGTGGACGTCTGCTGAAACAGGTAGAAACTGGTGTAGTGAGCTGCAGATGAACCAGACTCACTCTCCTTGTATGTGTTCACATGCTTGAAGCTGATTGTGATTCTGATTGTGTCTGGTTGTTGTGGCGAACAGTATTCTGATCGCTTCGCTCCCTCGTGGTCGCTGGGATTGCCGCCAAACTCAAATAAACTGTATGCATAGTGTTTAGTGTCCCAGAGGACAAAAAGGCTAAATTATTATGCTGTTTTTTATGTATAATCTCTATATTAAACCTGAAAACTGAGCTAGCACAAATCAAGATAGTATAGTTTGGCTTCAAAAGAACAAAAATCAATCTTTGCTCATATACAAGAAAAGCAGCATTTCACCCTCAGACTGTCACAGTTCAGACGCAAACTGTTCCTGAGCGAAAGGTGATTATGTTTTCACTGTTTTATGTTGACTTGTGAATGTGAATCTGTTCTTTGCTGTGACACACGCACACACACAAACCCCCTGACGTCTTCTCTTTGTTCGTAAACGCTGTGATTTAAGATGGAGAGGGAAGGGAGGCGTCACAAACTTTGGTACTGTTAGCGGCAGTTTGAGGAGACGCTCTGTAAATGTCACCTCAGAGTCATTCAGAGGTTCATTCATTGTGTCGACCGCTCCGCTCCGCTTGATGGATTCACTGTATTTTTAGTCAACCCAGAGGAGACATCGCCAAACGTGGTGCAATTTACCATTCGTCCGCCGTGACAAAATGGTGACACCGTTTGACACACTCGGTCTCCTTGTCCATGTTGGTGTGTGTGTGTGTGTCTTAAGCCCCTGCTCAAACCATAGTTGTATAACTCTCCTTTGTCTTTTTTACATTTATTTCATAAATTTAGTGACTTACTTTGCAGATTGAGACTCGTGTAAAATATGATCAACAAATAAATGATTAAAGGTTAAGATTAGATGGATTCATTCAAATCAAACCTCCATTGGCTAAGTGAAACCTTAAAGCAGGGGTGTCCAAACTATGGCCCGCGGCCCAACTGCGGCCCGTGGTCCAATTTTCATTGGCCAGCAGGAACTTCTAAAAATTTATTGTAACACAGCCCACACACATGGAACCTGCACTGGACTGTATTGTACTTCTTAGTCTCACCACTAGGGGGAGTAACTGTCCTGAACGAGGCAGCTTCTCTATAAAATAAGTAATAGAAGAAGAAATGTGCTACAGGTGACCCAAAATGGCAGAATTAAGGAAACGTAAGAGAGCAAGTGAGTTTAGAAAGTTTCAGACGTGGTGTGCGATGAGAGCACAGCTAATAACTAATGACGATCATGGAGGAGCTGCTTGATGTTAGCAGTCTAAAGAGCACCACGATGAGTGAGGATGTTTTTGAAGCTGTGCCAGGTGTAGTTGGCATGATGGGACAAGCCGTGTGGAGGTAGGACGGATGGAGCTCCAGCTGGGACAGGCCAGCGCAAAGGAATCTACGGTGTCCGCCGAGGAGGAAGAAAGTGGAGGTAAGGCTGTTGAATCGAGCACCAGAGCTCTAACACAGACTATTTCAAGCTTCCCTCTCTGATGCTGGTGCTGGTGGGGGGCTGGCTAAGTCGTGGCTCTGTGCTGCAGTGGTTTTATTCCCTGAGATCAGAAATGGACCAGTTTTGAAGAGAGAAGGACCTCTTCATGAGCTCAGTGACTCTCTGGTTGGCATTTTTAGTGGATCTCACTGATCACCTGAACAAGAACCTACAAGGCAAAGAGCAGCTTGTACCACAACTAATAAATGAAAGCCCACTAATGGAAAGGCTGTTTTTTTTCTTGAATCATATTCAGTTATCAAGCAGAATTTACCAACATTTGATTGATTTTGCCAACTTTAATCCACTAGAGGTGAGGAGATATACATCATACATACAGCAGCATAGCTCACTTCTAGTGAGTGGTCCAGCTCTTTGTATGTTTTTCTGTATGTGGCCCTCAGTGAAAAAAGTTTGGACACCCCTGCCTTAAAGTGAGTACAGTCCAAGGAAAATTTAGAATTTATGATGTGCTGCTACTTTTACTGAAGTCAAAGATCTGAGTTTGTCTTCTTCCATTGAAACTATCCAACAGAAATCAATTATTTTCAATGTAAATGTCCATTTACTTGTAAAGGCAAAAAGAAGTCCCACACTGATGCCAAAGGAACCAACCTTGACCTATGAATGTCTGCAGCAGCAAACTGTGTTGACGGCGCTGACCTTAAAGAGAAGAATGGTTAGAAACAGGGAGGGAGTCCAACATGGTGGAAAGCATCATGTTAGCCGTATCAAAACCATTCAAATGGGCTGTATTGGTATTCACAACAGAGACACAACATGGTTTGTAGTCAGTGTCACGAGCCTTTAAAAGGTTCGTTCAACAAAGAAAGTAAATCTGACTTCAGACAAAAGTCGGCAACAATGCTCTAATACTTCGACTCAGCAGCGATTTGAACTGAAAGATCTCCATAAAAACTCCATGAAACCTGTTTCACCTGGAGGCAGTGCCTCACGTCCACGTGACTGAGCCGGAAGCAAAAGCGAGCACACTAACATGCTTTACTTTGGAGCGCTAACAGTCCAGAAGTTAAACATTAAACTGAAGACATGTTTTGGGGATGTTATATTATGTTACACAGGTTACACACTGTTCAGTACCACTTTAAGCCGTCGTTGATGCCTGAAAAAGCCTTTGTGTTTTAACCCCTCATGGTCAACCGAAGCTTCTGTTTATCTGATAAATATGTGGAGTTTGGTGACTTAATTTGATTTCCAATTTAGCTGCACCTAATCAGCAGAGGTCTGATGAAGTTTCTTACTTCAAGAAAAGGAAAAAAGTGAATTGAGCCTCCACTCGACAAAATTGCTGAACTGAACTGAAGGTACAACTTTTATGTCAGAGGAGTTTAGATCATAAAACCTGACATACACCCGCTCAGGGCTGTGTGGTGTGCCAGTTACTAGCTGTGGCGGTTTGAGGTGACCTCTTTGTCTCCGTATGTGGCAGTGTGTGGTGTGTGCATCTGTGTGTGTGTGTGTGTGTGTGGCTGGAGAGGAGAGGAGAGGCGTTTGGTCGTCCGGCCATCAGTCATTAGTTAAATGTTGAAATGATGCTTCCCCTGAAGGATAGCAGGCCATTCTGTCCATAGCTCTCCCCTCCAGCAGCTGCCAGCACCCAGCTCAATGACTCACTCACACACACACACACACACACACACACACACACACACACACACACACGGTCATGCAGTCTTTCTCTTAGTATCGTACATCTGCTTGTCTCACCAGAGCACTCATGGTGCTCATCATGGATGTTAATGACAATTAATATAAAATGTATGCAAATAAAACCAAGTTAAAGTGTCATAAGGACACTTGAACTACTTATGGAATACGGTCAACAAATCAAAGGAGCAATGAAAAAAAATGGAATAAAATACTTTTCTTTTGGTCAACAGGATTAACGATATAAATATGCAGTAATATTAGCTGTCTGGCCTTCTTTTCTTAATGTAATTTTCATCCTCCTCTCTCACACACCACTAGATATCGGCTGTTAAATTTGATCTGGATCAGAACACCAATCAGCATTACATTCATGTAATTGGATTTGCACCCGAAACAGCTCCGAGGAGCAGCAGCAACAACTCTTTGTCTTTACAGATGATGTGTCTTTTATGCAGATCCGGTGTCAGTCTTACCCTCCCAGTGAACCTTTCACTTGTTCCGCGATGAAAACTACAAAGCTGCGTCGAGAGGTACGCCCACGCCGAGAGGAAGCAGCTATTTCTGCGGGGCCACATTGTCTGCTGATTCACAAAACACAGCGCTCAGTGTTGTTACAGCAGCCAAATGAGGCTTTTTGGAGGCCGGGTAGGGCCTTCCAGTGAGCACGGGAAACAAACACGCCAGCCGCACAAAAACTATAAAAGCCTCTGGCTGGTGATAATGGCTGATGGAAGCATTGTCCATAACTATCTGTAATTAGAAGTTAGTCAGCCTCTCATTCTCAGACACAGAGCCGCAGCCAGAAATGTGGAAACACTGATTTCATGAGTTAAAGCATCCCCCTTAGTTACTGTTGCTACGTCTGTCAAAGAGTTATGATGTTTTTTTTATACTCTTTTCTTCATTTAGAAAAAAAAAAACTGCAACACCCTTCCCCCTAATACCTCAAAAAAACACAACAGCGCTGGTACAACCTCACCATTAATAACTAACAGAGGCAAAGCATAAAGAATTTAAGATGGTGAATCACAACATTAACATTAAACCTTAATATTTTAAGGCTTTATAGTCATTTTCATTGTTTTTGTGTTTGATCTTTTTTCATTACTCTGCAAGGGAATTTAAAATGAAATCTAAGAAAAATGTAAAAGAAGCTCTCTTGCTCTCCTTCCCTTTAGCAAAAAGAAGAAGAAAAAAAAAAACACATGATCCTCCCCCTTTTTCTGCCTCCCCTTCCCTCCCTGATAACTTCCATACAGCCCCTAATAATAGAAACACTAACATTAGCCTGCAAAGATTAACCACAAGTGCAGAGTGTGTGCATTAAGAAACCCTCAAAATGTGAAATAAATATCTCACATGTGACAGCAGGACATGTCGTAAAATATTAAGATATGCAATATAGATTAGCTGGAACCTTAATAAACGAGAGGCACTTGTGGTGCTTAATGCTCATAACCCATATCTGTGTGATATATTGAGCATAAGTAGTTATGTTAATGAGGTCATTAATTAAGCTAATTCACATTCATTAGCAAATAATTCTATGTCAGCACACTTTTCTCCACATAATGGCCGGTATTAATGGGAGCTCTGCATCTTCACTTATTAAGGAGGAATAGTAGCTTCAGGAAAATCATTTTTCTCCTCATTAATATCTAAATTTATCCGGTGAGGTGTTTCGATCTGATCTGATCGGATCATCGACTCCGTGGGACGTGCAGTTTAGGAATGAAGCTTTATCGCAGACTGTGGCGCTTTGTGTAAACACAGACAAATGATGAAGAGGCAGGAAAATGTGCTTATATGTCATATGTGGAACAGTAAGGGAGATAAATGTGGCTTCACCTTCACCAGAAAATCAGCATTTCATTGGGATTCAGATGTTTACGACCTCCCAGCAGTCATTTTCCGTTACCAGTCAGAGTATTTATTATTTTTTTTGCTGTGTCCATTTTAATAATACATCCCTTCAGCCATCCTGTCTCCTTCCTCATTGCCTGCAGCGCTCGGATGCTAAAAGTCACTCAGGGGTCGGCAGACTTATTCGCATTCATATGCTGCTCCGCTTGTTGGGAACGGGGAGTTTTGACGTACAGGGGTGCCAGCTTGGTTCATGGGAACATTTGACATGCCGGTGCCAATTAGGTCTAAAACCTTCCCTCAGGACCCACACACACACCCACACACACACACACACACTCACCCACACACACATATAAACACTCACGACCTTCCCTGAGGCCTCCAGCTGTTTGCTGTATAATGAAGAATGTGAAAATGGAGGAGAAAGTTGTCTTCACTGTGCTGCTACCTCTGCTCTTGCTACCTGGAGCCCTGCGGTGGCTTCAAGTGTTTGATCTAACAGAGGGCCAACTATGGTTTATCCTTGTGAAATGTCTTTAAAAAAAAGTTATGCAATGGTTTGTTTGCGCCCCTGAATTCTTGCTGCGACCTCTCTCTGAATTCCCTTTAATGAGGCCCTTGTTGTTTGCTCTGTTCAGCTGTTATGCTAAACGTTGTTTGGCTCTTGTCTTGTTTCACACTCCTCTGGTCGTGGTATCCTGACACACTATGTAACCATACTGCTCTCACATACCCCATATTTTTTAATGTGTTGGATTTTTCTATTTTTAACTCCATGTGAGCCTTTAGCTACATTATTATTGCATGCAGGAAGGCTTTTCTCCTTTGGCGTGGCTGGATTTTATTCTTTTATTCATTCATTTGACATTTCAAAGTTGAAATAACGCAGCCCTCCTCTTACAGATTAAAAGCAATAAAATGCCCGATTCAGTGCACTCTTAGCGCTATCGGTCTTTCTTGGTCTGGAATGACCACGAGTTTAGGCGAGGCAGGTTTATTTGTATAAAACATTTCAGCAAGAAGGCATCTCAAAGAGCTTTTACATAAAACATTAGAAGCTTTGTGACAAAGAGCAGAAGAAACACATTATAAAGGGGCATTTAAATAAGATAAAGAGGCAGAGGCAATAGAAAATAAGATGTATGAAATTATAAGAATAAAAGCTACAGTGAAGAGCAACAAATGAATAAGCTACTTGTTTGTCTGGCCTGAACTCGGAGCTGTCCCAGACCATCTGAGGGATCTGGCAAAGCAGCTGATCAGATGTATTTTGGCCCCAAACCGTTCAGAGCTTTTTAAACCAACAGCCGTAGTGTGAAATCGGCTCTCTGACAGACAGGAAGCTGGTGTAAAGGTCTGAGAGCTGGAGTGATACGATCTGCTTCCTTGGTCTTGGAGCAGCAGCTGTCTGAGGGACTTTTTAAGGAGCCCTGTGAGGACGACGTTACAGTGGCTGAGGCTAGTGAAGATAAATGCATGGACAAGTTCTTCTAAATCCTGCTGAGGTGTTAGCCCTTTAGTCCTTGATATCGTCTTCAGGTGACAGTCGGCTGACTTTGTAGTTGTCTTCAAGTTCACCTCCTAGATTTCGGGCTTGGTTTGGCAAACTTTATAGAACTTAAGATTTTGCTGAGTGACTTTTCTTTACTCGTGCTGCTGTTGTAGCCACGTGTTAGCATGCCACATCACAAAATAAAACCAGAACGAAACATACTACACCTCATGAGGTTTGTTCTTTCCTGCTTGTGTTCATGAATCTAGCCCAGATGAAATGTAAATATCTTTCATGCTTTTAGGTCCATAGAGAATTCTTATTAGGATCTTTCTCCGACTGACTTCCTGCTGGCACTCTGCAAACACTTTTTCATTTCTATGGGAACTGTTTCGGCAAATTCTGATACAAAACTGTATGATTTTGTGCCTTTGATGCTCAGAAAAATGTGCTCGTCCACTTACAACCACTTGCAGCCATTTCATTTCTAGGGATGGTGTATCACCTGCATCACAAACCTGTGGCCACTGCGCTTAAACTGCCTTATATGTTCCCTGTTTCCATTCACTCTAAGGCTTAATGAGGATGTCTTTTAAGCAAATGAGCCAAGACAGCAGGAAAGAGAGGGGAAATTCGGTGTGAGATCAAAACAAAAAAAAGAAAAAAACACTGTGAAAAGTGCTCATGAAAAGTTTCACAGCGTCGACACTGCTGACGATATTCTTTATTTTCCTTGTTGTCTGTGAAGCCTTTAAAATGCCAACGATCCTGTTAACAAGTATGCACCCAAAGCCTGATAACTCTTATTCCTCTGTGCCATAGACCTGCCCAGACAACCCTGTCTTGCTGCCATGACTACACCAAATGTGTATTAATCCGCCACTGAAAGTAGTCCCCGACAAATATGCTCTTAACTCTTAAAACTGCAGTGTCAAGCTCTTTGAGGACATCGCTGAGCTTTTTTATTACATGAACGTATATATGGGTGACATGTTTTTATATCTCCAGCAGGAATGACAACCCCAAATGACTGTATAATGTATCCATCCCTATTTTTTCTCTGAATCTCTACACTGGCTAATTAAACATTCTCTACCAGACGTACTCTCGGCTTTCAAGGCTTTTTCGAAACTTTTTCAATCACCGAGCAAAGCTTCACATGTTGCTATTTCAACATTTGCGTTGCTGCTGCAAAGGTTTCAAACCACTGACCTCATCTAACCGCCACTCTCCAGAGCTTCTGCTCCCATTTTAGCTCGCTGCTTAAATGAGCTCGACCTAGCTCAACCTGCTGCACCCCGCCGAGGAGGCCACTCATGAATATTTTAACAGAAGTTTGCTTATTGCACAATGAACTGTTTGTCCCCGTCGCTCCAAGCCACATACGTGCAGGCGCTCATGCATGAAGTCAAGTGAGTGCACACACATGCACACACGAGCATGTAAAGTGTGCTGTAGGTACAGGTACACATGCATGCTCGCAACACATCACATCACACTCTCACTCACACACACCACACACACACACTGTAATTTGATTACTAAAGATGCTAATGAGCTGTTGTGGTGTTTACCCGACACGCATGGTGGGTGTCGCATGGGGGCAACCGCCGCCTGCTTTTAATGATGTTTATTTGGCACACGTCTGAGGAGTGAACGGGAGGCTGGTGTGTGTGTGTGTGTGTGTGTGTGTGTTTGTGGGTGAGACTGACTGGCAGATGTTTAAGATGAGGGAGGGAGAGCATCAAGCAGATAACTCCCGCAGATAACCGAGCAGTGTCACGACCCAGCGTTCAACGAATGTAGAAACACGAGTGACGCTTTGAATCTCTGCTGTTGGAGTTTTTAAATGACATGTTCTAATTGTTATTCTCGTGTCTTTCTGACTGTTGAAGCATGCATGCCTCTTTGAACAGAGGCAGATTTGTTAGGCCATCAAAGGGCGGGCTTTGATTCGCATTAAAGTTTCAGTGAACTGAGCGCTGAAAAGAAAAACCAACCCTGTAGATAATTAGCTGGATTTTTTTTAAAACATGAATAAATCTGTTGGATCAATAAGAAAGGAGTTGTGTTTTTAATGCAAAAGGTTGTCAGGTTATTTGGAGAGGGGATTGTCCTGATCGCTAATAACCAGCATGTCCTTGGCAGAAGCTTGAGACGGTGTTTCATTTTTAATGCATCAAATCAACAGGTTCCCTCGTTTATTTTGAGGAGGAAAGTTTCAGGATTTTTCAGCTGATGCCAACAGTTTTGGAAGCAATATGAGGCAAACAGACTTAACTTCAATGTTTACCAGTGAACAGCAAAGTTTTCTTTGATTGATAGCGTGCTCCATTAACCGCCATATTGGTCTGTAAGGTAGATTAGCATACCGAGCTTAACTCCTTGTTTAATCTATGCGCCTTTGGAGGGAACAAGTGAAGAGAACAGCATCTGTCTGCACATTACATCAAAGGTCATGGTTATCTGACAGGGAATCTGTGTGTGTGTGTGTGTGTGTGTGTGTGTGTGTATGTGTGTGTGAGATACAGTGTGCTGCTGCTTGTCACCAGAAAAAACATGGGAATGGCTGATGAAAGCTGCTGGCTGTTGGCACCTTAATTTCTGCTGTCCTCCAGAAGGACAGCACAGGATGGAGGATGTGTGTGTGTGTGTGTGTGTGTGTGTGTGTGTGTGTGTGTGTGTGTGTGACGTGACAGAGATGGCTGGTGTCAACACATGCCGCTGTAATGAATTTTCTTTCCCTCGATGTAACTACTTTCACCTGTGACATGAAAAAACAACACACTAACATGCTCCAATCTATTTAAAGCTGCACTAATGAATATTTTCATACCAACAGGGTCTGATGACTTTGTGTAATGTGTGTAAGAGAGCTGGAGTCACTCGTGGTGATGAACACCATCCGCTCTGAGGAGCGTTTTAGCATCTTTCAGCTCATTGTCTTGGTTTCTGGTGTTCGCAGATGTGTTGACAACTTTAGTTGTGTAGCAGTCAGCGTTATCAAAATCATGTAATATGTTGAACTAACTTTACATTCTACGTGAATGTTAATGTTTTTTTAATAAGTAGGACTTGTTTTATGAACGTTATGAGGTGACAGTATGTTAATTTGAAATGTAGAACGTGAGTGTAAATCATATACAAAAGGACAAAGATCATAACTGAATGTAAAGTCTAATGTAATGTTTGTTTGTAATGTTTTATCTATTTTTAATGATTTTATCATTTTATTTGATTTCATTGAAATTTGAGTGCATCAGTTGAAACATGGATACACTCAAATTTCAATGAAATCAAATAAAATGATAAGAATCATGAATTTAAGTTAATTTCTAATCATTAATTAACATGTTTTCATAAAGAATTGGCATCAAAATGCAGGTTTTTCATTCCATTAATTGTAAATAAAATCATCCAGACATCAAGTCATGAGATGATGTTTTTATTAAAACAAGAGTCCCACCTTTGTCCCTAAATATACCTTTCAGGGAAAGCACCAGAGCATTAGAGGCACCACACCTGTTCCCTCTCAAGAGCTAAATGAGCATCTTTGTTTCTATTGGCTGGTCTGAACTAACGGAGCCAGACGCTGCTGATAAAAGAACACCTGTGCACGGTGCTCTGTTTCTTTGTCTCTCCTGTGACACCGGAGATGTGCTGCTGAGCTGCTGTGCTGAAATTTACTGTTGTTGTGATTCTCTTTCCGTTTGGTTTTACAACAAATTGCAGCTCATGAAGCTGTGAAATGTTCCTTAATTTTTTCCCCCCTATTCTGAGCCGATCAAAGCAAATTGCTTCAGACAATTTGATGCCCAGATGTGTTTTGTTCAAAGTTGATAATACTTTAGAATTATTGGTATTTCAAGCACATTATGAATTGTTACAATAATTGTGTTCTTTATGCCCCATTTAGTTTTACATAAAACATTTCTTTATTTGAAAATATGGGCAGTTCACAGCCCTAAATGCACACAAAGCTGCAACAAAGAACATCTTACTCCCACTAATTGAGTCTTTTGACTATTTTCCTTAATTCGGTTCCAATATTGGATATGGCCACGGGGCAGAAAAACCACCATGCACAGCGGGTGATGAATCAAACGAAGAGTGAAAATAGAAAAATTCAAAGGCAAGACATGAAGTCCACACATGCTGAAAGCCCTCTCAGTCAGGTGAAAGAAGTGTGTGGAGATTTGCATAGTATTGGGAAAAACTGAGCCGGGGTGGACGGAAACTTGGCAATTGAGGTTTTTGTGTGTGTCTACCTGCAGAGTTTAGGAACCACGAGCCGCTAACTGACTCTGCATCTCATGATTTTTGAGTATTTCTGTGCCAAATGAATTTGTCACTGTCATCAGGGGTAAAAGGCTCAGTTCACCTTCAAGTTTCCATCCCGCAGTCTCTCTTCTCTCATAGTAATCAACCCAGATAACAGAGGCTCATCACACCCTGCCTCTCTCCATCTTCTCCCATCTTTCTCATTTTCTCCCTTCCGTCCTGAAACCCAAAGTTATTTCCCAAGCTTTTTGCCTTCTTGATTTTAATTACACAAAGTCTTTTGAGTGGTGCTGCCTCACAGAGCTGAAGGTAATCATACTGTGGTTATTCATGTCACATCCGAAGGAAGGAAGCTGGAAGTAATTGAGTCCACAGCAGATATCCAGTCCTCTGCTGAGGCCAGAGGCTAATGAGCAGAACTGTTGTGGTGCGTCCGTCTGGATGTTTATTAGTCTGTCTGCCTGTATGTTTGTCTCTTACTTGTCCGTCAGTGTGAGGGGTTATGCGTAGTGTGTTTGAAGTTCTGGGAATCCCTGTCAAAACAATTTTTGATAGCTTGGAGAGGAGGAGATCCAACAGAACATGTATTGTGTAACACTGAACCTGCTCTGAGCTCTTGTAGGAGACAGACGTGGTGCAGTCCATTTAATCATTAGATTTCCCACTACACATCAACTATTAACAGTAACAGGCCCGACTCATTTCTCAGAACCACCAATGAGAGCCCCTTCCACCGGAAAATAACCTCAGGGCCTCAGATGTGACATCAATCTAAATGCTTCAACACCACATGTAGCAGCTGGTGTCCTAATAGTTAAGTACTAACATTAAACATATCGATAAAAAGTCTACCGTATGATGGATGGACAGGAAGAATATACAGCTGCATCTCAAGTTTAATACTTCAACAAGTGGATGCTGAGAGTCAGTTTTGAGGACAAAGACATTTAAGACATTAGATATTCTACATAAAATACTTTACATTGTTAAAAAATCTTATAATTACGTCTGCCTTTATGGTGAAATGGCTTCAAACCCTGGTTTTATGTGACTTCTATTACCTCTGCAACAGAAACACACAGACTTATTAGTATTTATTAATTAATATGTACCCATTTAGATGCACGTAGACACCAGCTAACTACCACGGAGGGCACTGCGGCTTCACGTCCAGCACACCGGGGGCCCTTTAACATGAGGACCATATGTAGAGCATCTCTTCACTGAATTCTTCCTCCATTACTAAAACCTCAATTTTTAATGCTTCATGTGACCCTGAACTGTCTTGCATTTCATTTCAGACGAACCTTTGTGAAACTTCAGATCCCTTTTTAATCAGAATGACACCTTCCTCCTCTCACAGCTCTTTCTTTACTCTGCTCCAGTCCCACCTTTTGTCGGTCTTCTCCCTCGGTTGTGAAGCACTTTTTAACTTTCATTTCCAGAGTGCCTGTGATGTCTCAAATAACAGTGATAACGATTTATTGACGATAAAGTGCTACACCCAGCACCTTTTTAAACAGGGATTTTGCTTTTTTTGTGTCTCTTATAAAGCCTTAGTCAGGAGTAGATTGCAAACTGTGGTCAGCTATTTTCACATCCCTCAGCACTGTAATGCACACTATACTGATGATAGTGATAAATGATCTAATCCAGAGAAGACCAACATTTCACAGGTCCCTCTGGGCAGCAGATGAGATAATCAACCCCTCATTTATGTCTGGATTGTGATTTAGTGAGGTGCAGGCTGCTTACCTTTATCATTATGGCTGTGTTAGGTACTCAGCATTTGTCTGTGCTAATGCAAACATGTATATTAGGTTTGTCACGGGGCTTTGTCACCCGTTATTTTTCACCATCTATCTCCATCCATCTCTCCCACCCACCCACCCAACCCTCCTCCTCCTCCTCCTCCTCCTCTCACAGCACCGTGGATGATCGTGCAGAGCAAAAGCAGGACTGCATTTAGACATAAAAAGAATTCTTGACTTACAATTAATTCTCTCAAATTAATGTAATCTTAATTATTCAAAACTCAGGAGTGCAGAAAGTTTCGTCACCATTACCTCATCTCACCACTTGGTGGCAGTCTTAGAACACAGCAGGTCTCGGTCAGACGTACCTGCACACACGTGCCTATGTGTGCATGTATGTTTATTATCCATCAATGGGTTCATGTATTTATAAATGATATGACTGTTTGAATGCACATATTCACCTTTGTGCTTGCTGCAGCTGTCACTTACTTTCTTGTTTAAAAAGCTCCACATCTTTCAAATGCAGCACAGTGGTTTTAAAGTGTATTTGGGACCTACATTTTAAAATGACACCATCGTAACAACTGCAATCAAGTCAAGTGTAAAAATGATCCACCTCGGCTTAACCGCCTTCAGAAAATGAAATTTAATTTTTAAGCAACATTATCTAAAGCTAATCTGAGTGCGCTCACGGCTGAAAAGTTGCAGGTGAAGCATTTAAAGCAGTTGAAATGGTAAAATGAGTGGAAGTGAAGGTGATGAATGAGCCAGAGGGGTCGTGCCAGTTCGAGTGAATCACCTCAAAGATGAGATGATCAGTTGAAGCGTCCGCTGAAGGGTGAACACCGGAGCTATTGGAGTAAATTGTGTATTAACATTAAAACTGGTGGAACTTTTTTTTCTATATAAGCTGAAGATGTGCTGCCACGAAGGGTTTGAAGCATTGAAAGCAGCCGGGGGTCAGTAGAGAGGGAACTACTGAGAGCAGAGGAGCTCAGCAGCAGTGTAGTATGAAGGTGAGAATGAAAAGAGAGAAGAGAATGAAAGAAGTGAAACTGTCAGTTTGCATGTTAGCAGAGATCCAGTCACCTAGTTGTCCCCCAGCTGAACTGTGATTGGATAGATACTGGCTCTTCTTTCAGGAAGTGTTTATGGTTCAGACTGGTGATGCGTCGCCACGGTGATCCAGTTGTACCTGTGATGACTACAAACTTTCCTCTCTCCATCCGCTTGTCTGTATCCGTCTTTAATTTTTCTCTCTCTGAATTTCCCTGTGGTGAGGACCATCAGGTCATCTGGGGCACTTGGCTTCTTACCAGTTTTCAGGTTACCATAGCGACATGACGTGGGCGAAAGAGTGAGTGAACCGGCGAGTGTTGAAGATGAAGATGAAAGGAGGTAGGAGACTGTAATCAGATTGTCTCCTTCGGTCACGCCTCGGATCCATCTTCTCCCCTCCACCAGCCCACGTCCCGCACACCCGAACCCACCACCACATAAATCACAATCGGCCACAAGTCACCTCTCATTGCTGCACCCAACCGCAGATCCACAGACGAAGGGAGAGAGAGGGTGGGAGAGAGAGGCTGACTTCACTCCCACCGTGCCCAGGCTCGGGCTTGTGGGTTGGGGGATGTTTAGTGGTCCTAGCCCTCGCTCCACCCCATTTCCACAGTCAACTTGGAGAAGCTCCGTGGCTTCTCTACTGATATGGCTTCTTACAGCACGGTCAAATGAAGATGGATTGGGGGTTAACGGTGTAATGATTCTGTTTTACAGGCAGCTCGCTGCCACTGTTCACGGTGGAAAACCTCGCTGGGAAGACTGCAGCTGAGGGACGGCTGTTTCTGTCTCAGTCTGTTGTCACCTCTCTTTACTCTGCCCATGGTTTGCACTTTTCTTTCTTTCTCCTTTCCTTCTCTCATTTATGAACTTCTCCAGTAGCTCTCTCATTGACTTTATTCACCCCCCCCTCCCCCCATCATTTTCCCTCCTTCCCCTTGATCTTTACTTTTTGTCATCTGTCCTGAAGGCTATAAAAGAAAATAAAAAATAAAAGTAAAGTTTCGGTAGTTGAGGCAGAACCAGTGAAGTGCTTCATAATTAGAAAAGGGCTCATAATTACAGTGTGGTCACAGGCTGTTAGCTCGCTCACTCAGCTACCCTGCGTGGGATGGCGGCCTCCCGCGATGTGTGTTCATGTGTCAGCTTCCCTCAGAGAGGTCAGGCTGAAGTTGAGAGGGATAGCAGATGTGCTACCCCATACTGCCTATACACCAGCTAGGTAGTCTGTCAAAATACTGTAAGTGACGAGGAAGAGGGAATGTGCATTTCTCTTCTTTTTCTGTTACTGCGTCCACTTATTTCACAGCGATAACAGTATTAAGACCATCTAAATAGTCTGGAGTTGTCTTTGTTGCCAGGCAACGTTATTTCACTATCATCATTTTAATAAACATATTGCGTGGGAGTTCCTAACATTCTTCTGGGACTAAAAGAAGACAATTAGGGTTCCTGAGAAATCAGTGTGATGTTAACCCTTTACTTGAATAAACCAGTGCTGACCTTCATCATCAGGACACTTGATTTCCAGCAAAAAACCACTTGGCTAAACGCTGCCTCTCTGCAGGCTGTAAAATCTAAAAGATTAAAGCAATAGCTCGACATCTTGGGTTGATACGCTTCTGGACTGCATCTGAGTTTGACTCCTGGTTGGCCTTTTCAAATGTGAAATATTTCTGGGTTGCTGCGATGTGAGGTGTTTACCTGGGTCACTTGCCAGGTGGATGCAGCCGGCCCCCTCTCAGTCACGGCCAGCCCCAGATACGCTGGTTTCTTTGTCTGCCATTTGGCCTCCATCCTCTCCCGTGATACCGGAGCATGTTAGTGACAATGGCCACAGGAGTGGAAAGTGGACATCTGGTGCACCTGTCCAACACCGCACACGCTCTCATACACACTCTGCAATGTTCGCATCTCCCCTTTTCAGAGTGTACGTTCAGGTCGTGTGTGTGTGTAATGATTTGGCGGTCAAGCGTGGTGGAGCTCGGCATCACTGAGACCCGACTACTGGCCCACCAACCAACTGGCTGACCATATGGATGGAAACCTACACTCTGCTCTGCACTCCTTCTCTCCTCTTCACCCCTCCTCCCCCCTCTCTCCCACATGCTCAAGTATCCCTCCTCGCCATAGCACTCCTGCTGACTTGCTCGTTCTTTTTAATGAATCACTGGGTTCACTTGCACCGGAGTGGAAATTCCACCCTCATCATCCCCCATGTGTCACACTGGGTTTTATTTCCTGCTCCTGTTGGAGATTCAGAGGGACAGGCAGGTGCACCATGCATGGAAACTATAAGATGAGATTTTAATCACCCCCTTGCTGAAAAGGAGGTGTTGCATTAACAAATAGTTATAGAGGAAAAAGGACAGTTTTTACAAACTCTGATACGATGAAAAAATTCACCTTCCCTGTTCAGATAAATGACGTGAACAGCACACGACACATTGTTGAGCCAAACCACAACAGACTTTAATATTTAAGCAGTATTAAATATTCTTTTAGAGCACTTTGGGAACCATATGAAGCTGATATCACATCCATGCTGGCAAACAGTCGCCTATTTACACGTCAAACAGACACAGAGCAACACTAGCATTCATTTGTACTCATGTTTCTGGACAACTGATGAATAAAAGTCCCATATTCACTCTGCTTTTAGGTCTGTGTTCTATGTACCACCAACTTTTGAGAGAAATATCAGACTCTTTAGCTCAGAGGTCTCAAACACAATGCAATCCGGCCCGCAAAATATTTTTTTAATTTAATAATTTTTTTTAATGATGCTTAAACCATTGTACACTACCCGTTCATATCAAATTTGAAAAATAAATCATTCTACAATAACGTGTTGTGACGAGGTAGCAAAAGTCAAAGGGCAAAGGTGGTGCTCCTGTTGCTCAGGTGCACCATGACGGAGAGCAGGTGGCGCCGATGTGTCACTGTTTGGCTGTGAGCCGTGAAAGTGTCGCTTTCCAAGACAAAAAGAAAAGTGGCTGAAGAACACAGACGGGTTCGAGAAAGATGGACATTTCAGTGTTTATCTGTGGAGTTCAGTGGACACGCAGCCAGATGTGCAAGGAAAAAGTCGCAGTTTTAAAGGAATATAAGCTCAAGCTGCATCACTGGACTGCACACGGAGAACAACATGAGGAGTAGCACGGAGAGGAGAGGACACAGCAGGCCACAGCTGCAGAGAGGACTCCTGTCTGCAGAGAGGACTCTGTCTCTGCTGAGAGGACTCCTGTCTCTGTAGAGCCGAAGAAGATGCAGACGCTGCCTTGGAAGTTCAGTGACATGCTGAGTGAATGAATTGCCAAAAAGCAGGGAAACCCTCCACTGAAGGACAGTTACTGAAGGATTGCATGCTGCAAGTTGCCGATATCTTGTGTCCAGTGTCTTCCTCTTTCAGCAAACACTGGCTGTGGCTGTGTTCACTTTGTTGCTGCAGAGTGAAGCTTTGTTAGATTATTTTAATTAAGTTATTTTAAAAAGCAAGAACAAAAGACCTGTACTAGAAGTTGAAAATGTTTCTAAGCTGCAGTTTACATGACAAATTATGCATTGAACTTGAATTTTGTAGTGGCCCTCCTCTAAGATAACAGTGCTGTCAGTGGCCCCGAGCCAATTTGAGTTAGAGACCCCTGCTTTAGCTGCTTTAAATGCTCCACTACATATCATACTATGTTTACTATGTATGTACCATCTAGCTGCTAACTTTGTCTGCTGTTCAGTGGGTTTGTCCCCCTAACGTTCCAGCTAACCCTTATAACATGCACGAGGCGTCGCTGGACCCTAAGCCTGTCCTTGCCCATCGGTGGATTACTGGATTTTTAAAGCATTATCAGAGAATTTTCATTGAAAGCAGTAAAACTGAACCAAAACAGTAAAGTCTGTGGGCTGTCAAACCAAAATAAAACACTGCAGAGTGTGTGATAACTCTCTGTGGGTTTGTCACCATGAATGACACCTTTCACATACAGTCGTTTTGACCCATTCTTCATATAAAAATATTAATCAGCTCATATGATTACACATGATTTTAATTAGGTTGTACTTTTCCTACCAGCGTGTGATCGCTGGCATCTACCACTGCGCCATGTCACCAACACTCACTCTTGTTTTTACATCTGTAAAAGCCCGGGTTTGTTTCTAATCGGGGCAGTGTAAGCCTCAATGAACAAACATAAAAGTCTATTCAAATCATATAAAAAAACCAACTGTTTGAGTAATCGCACCTTTTTTCTCATCTCCCTGTGCAGAAGCTCCCCAGACATTGTACCTGTGTCTCCACAACACCTCTCCCAGTGATTCCTCTGGCCTCTTTATGACAAAAGTAACAATTAGTGTGAGTCCCATAGCAGTGGTGGCTTCATACTTTACCATCACATCACCCTGAAACTATTCCCAGGCTACACAGAGGCGGCTTTGGCACAATGCTATTATCCAGGCCAGCCCATAGGAAATAGACTGAGAAGAGAGCTTATTGATTGTCTCTGTGTGAGAGCTGGTTGATTTTCTCTCTCACCTATATCACCTCCCTCTCTCCCTCTCTTCGTGTCTGTTGCTCTCTCTCCCGTCTCCCCTCTGCATGGCAATCCAAGGCTGCGTCTGAGTGAAGAACCACTCAGTCATACAGAAACACGCTAAAACTCTCCTTCCTTTCTGTGCCTGTATGTGGAAGCGTGGTCACTTTCCACGAATGGGCACATTCAAATAAGTTTATCAAGCGTTTGACCACAACCAGCAGTATAGCTCTCCTTGTTATCATCATCGCTTCTTATTGAAAGTGTGTGTTAGTTTGTATGTGTGTAGGAAGAAAGAAAAATCGAAGCCATTAGGCCTCGCCAACACTTTACCGTGTAGTGCTCTCGCTGTATCTTTTCGCGTGGGGAGAAGCTTTTTGGCATGGGCCGTGAAAATAGAGTCAATTTATTATCTGCCCTTTCCCACCTAATTCTGTTTCAGTGCTCACTAACACACCACTGTTTGATTTACAAGAGGCCATTTAATATTCATGCGTGCCTGGGAGACATCAGCCAAACTCTCCAGAGATTTATTGGCTTTGTGTGCTCTGCTGGTGTCTCTATTTGCGATCGAATGCCGAATCTGCGACTTGTTTCATCTCATTCAGAAACTGTTGTCTCTTGCATCTCAATTATCTCGCTTTCTCATTGTCTTTCACTGTTTGCCTTCATCTTTTTTCTCCCTCTCAGATTCCTTCTCTTCCCCTCTCGGTTCTTGAAGCTTCTCTGAGTCACAAATACAGAAACGTATCGCCGATGATGAGATGGAGGAGAGGAGAGGGGGGGTCATTCCACATCTCCTGCAGGCGTCGTGCCATATGCCCTGACTTTTAATGACCCATGTGCTCCTTCGGGGAGTGCAGCGGAAAGAGATTAGAAACCAAAGAACATCCAATATTTCTGAATGTCATCACCACTAAATAGCAAAGTCCTTTATGCGCCCCAAAAGGAATGTATGTAAACCCTGACACATGCTGCTGTGAATTCAAGATGTGAAGGAAGGAGAGATTTCAAGTCTCCATGAGTGTGTGTGTGCGTTTTTACAACATCCTTCTGCATGTGAATTTATCACTGTGTTGCCACTTATAGTGTGTGTGTGTGTGTGTGTGTGTGTGTTGGGGGGGGGCGGCATATGTGAGTGTTTCTCCTTAATATGTATGTGTCTCAGAGGTGAAGTGTATTCTAGATTGGCTGGTGGTTTGCGGCCAGATCCTGCACTTCTTGTTTGCACTGGCACCAGACGTAACCTTTTCCATGACGGATCTTCATCCACACACACACACACACGCGCACACACACACACACGCACACACACACACACGCACACACGCACATGGGACTTAAAGGAGAAGCCAACTGTCAGCAACAAGAAATCATCAGACTATCATCTGCACTCTCCCTTGGCCTCGTGTGTGTGTGTGTGTGTGTGTGTACTATATGTCTGAATCAGTCTGCATGTGTGTGTGTGTGTGACCATTTGTCTTTTTTACAGTATGTGTACATGTGTGTATACGTATGTGTATACAGTATGTCCGAATCTGTCAGGATGTGTGCCCTAACATTTGTCCGAGTGTGTGTGTGTGTGTGTGTGTGTGTGTGTGTGTGTGTGTGTGAATGCTGTCTGGCTGTGTAGAGGGGCTGAGGTGAGTGATTGCCTTGTTTCTGTGAGCAGCAAACTGTGGCCGTTTGCTCTTACTGTAAATTCAGAAGAATTCTTAATGGAACTCCAGAGCTGTCAGACCTCAAAGTGTTGCACCTTTTATTTATTTATTTATTTATTTCATTTATTTATTTAGAACGACGCCTAAATTGTCCAGGTACAACTTCATTTTCAGAGTCGTACACCAGCGGCTTCATGTGTTATTAGACATACCACAGTGGTCTTTACAAGATGTGTCAAAAAGAACCAATCACCTCATTGTGATGGAAACATTATGCTATAAACTGCACTGCAGTTCTCATAAATGTCTGTCATATTTTCAATCAGGCAGTTTAAATGTGCGCAAAGGATCCACACTTCATAAAGTGAACGTATCCTGGTACTGTGTGATATTTTTTACACATCACAGAAATGTTGCCAGAGCACTATGTCTGCCTCTTACACCACACTTTACACTTCGAAACTATCCATCTGATCAAGTCTTCTCTCTGTCCTGATTTATTTTGAAACAGTCGAGGGCAGTAAGATATTCAAACCTTTTTTTTCTGTAGAATTTCGCTGCGAAACAAAGAAGAAGAGCAGGCTGCAGCGTTAAACTGAATTTATGTTCAAAGCAACTAAAGTTATAGTTCATCGTTGGATTTACTCAAGTAAAAGTACCAATACAACCATGTGAAATACTCCTATGACTAGAAGTTATAAATTCAAAATCATACTTCAGTATCAGCAAAATGAACAGAAAGTACTTGTGCCTGCAGAAAAATATCCCCTATGACTCATTTTTAGTAGATGTGATAATCTAATCTACTGTATTTTATTGTTTTGCCCTTTCTCAGGTCTTTTTTTGAATCGTGATACTAATAACTGGATAATCCTGGATAATCTGGGATGAAATGAGACCATGTAAGAAGGTAAACGTCTCTTTGGAACTGCTTATAATTCAAGCTTAAAGACCACAGGTTTGATATTTGGAAATGTGTTGTACTTTATAAACTCATGTTTTCTATATAAAATCTTTACATGAAGTGAGAAACTCCACCTGTCAAATTAATGTGGTAGAGTTGGAGTGTTAAGTAACATAAAAACATCAGTAAATACTAAAGTACAAGTACCTTAAAATTGATCTGAAGTGCAGTCCTTGTGTAAATGTACTTTACTTTTAGAATCCTACTATATAGACGTGTCACTCATAACTGTGTTTATTACTGAAAAGGTCTTTCATCACGTTGCCTCATGTTGCCTTTACTATCAACAATCTCTACCGGCAAAATACAAGAAATCTGATGTATAGTTACATTTTTTAGGAGGAGGGTAAGCCTCAGGAGCCAAGACAAAGAGAATCTGATTTTAGAAAATAGTCGAAACCAGTTGATTTTCATTGAGTGGCCCCTCGTGCCCTCTATAGCAGCATCTGCTTTCACTGTTCCCTCACTCTGTTATTCAGGCTGATCCTTTAAAGGTCCCACAATCTGCTCATTTTCAAGCTCCTACTTGTATTTGGAGGTCTTACTGGAGCAGATTTACATTTAATGTTCAAAAAACACAGTATTTTCTCACACCAGACACGGCTGCTGCAGCTGTTTTCAGCACAATCTTTTCCTTTGTTCTCACATTCAATATGTTTGTGCTACTGGGAGCTGGTGTTAGAGGGGAAAAAACAACAGGAGGTTTCAAGTTGGGGGGGGGGAGTCGGCCTGCTGAGTGGCTGTAAGAGGTCACATGTTCAATAGATCCACTTGTGACATCATAAATGGAGCCAAATCTACATGCCGTGTTTTTACTGAAAGATTTACTGAAAGATGGAGCAGGACAAAAAGGGAAAGGATGGTCTTTTTCTCATAGACTGGAATCCTGCAGGCACACCGGGGACACATGTTTATGTTGAAAAGACATTAAAAAGTGCACCATGTATATTATGGGACCTTTAACTTGTTGACCATCAGTATATGGTACGAGGAGCTGCAGTGTTTGATATCAAACTTAAGTCACTCTGGGTAAGTCAGCTGATGCAGTACTTTCCTCAGGTGTGTAAATCAGTCACAGATCTGAAATGTGTGAGATACTTTTTGAGTGGGCGCGAGGGATGATGAAGGCAGGAAGGAACGGAGACATGACAGGCGATAAAAACATGGCAGCAGATTAGTTTTTGATAGTCTGTATGGAGCAGGAAGGCGACAGCCAAGATGGATATTTGATTGGCTAATGCGATGAGGCAGGTAGCAACAGAGGGCACCCCGTTCTGGCCCTGCGTTCTTTCTCTCCTCTCTCTCTCCCTCTCTTTTTCTCTCAGCCTTGACGGAACAAGACCACCCATTGGGGACGTCTCTGATCAATGCAGTCATTATTCTTGCTCCGTGCACACACACACACACACACACACACACACACACAGATGTAGGGGACAAATGAGGGAGAGATGTGCTATGACGAGGTCAGAGCGGTAGCAAATGTAAATGTGTCCGGTGAAATATGCCGTTGGATGTCGCACCATTAGCCAGGCTGCAGAGCGAGCCGACTCTCTGGCCTCAGGTACAATAACAAGTGGAGATTTAGGTTTGTCACTGCCTTTCTCTGGCTATCGATGCTTTTCCCCCTGCTGTGAATCTCCTCCTTTTTTCTTCTTAACTTCTTTTTTCCCATTTTTTTTCTTGACTCGCTGTCCTCTTCACATGAACTACAGCTGAGACAAAGCAACAATAATCCTCACTGACAGATACTCACCTCCTGCTTGTACCTGTATGAATGCATTAACATGTATGTTTCTCATGTTCCTGTGCACCATATGTGATTTATTCAGCGTGTGTGTGTGTGTGTGTGTGTGTGTGTGTGTGTGGAGTGCACACAGGCTCAGTCCCACTGGAACTGAAGAGTGTAATGATTCCTGTCTGTTAGCTCTGCACCACCTGTGCGTACACCAGTGTTTGCAGACCCAACATTTCTGTTTGCCGTTTTTTAATGACACCCCCCCACTGGCAATACTCTGTAGCATTCATCGGTCGCAACAAAGAGAGGGAGAGAGAAGAAGAAGAAGAAGAAGAGGGAGCAGAAGAAGAAGAATTTTGTGATTGAGAAGGAGGAAAATGAGACTAGCATTTTGGAGATTAAAGAGCTGGAGAGAGGTGGGGTGGAGGTGCAGAAAAGCTCCTGATGGGGGCACTGAAGGACCTACTATCACATTATGCTCCCAGAGAGCTCAGCTACTGGAAGCAGAGGACTCAGGGATTCATCTCACATGCTGAAAAGATGTATTTTATGAGATGAGTGGGTTTATGGGCACTACAAATTAAGTCTAATATTTGTTTCCTTACATTCGACATGGTGGCAGTTTGATGTTGTCAGTCTTATGAACACATATCAAGGAGTACTTCGGCAGTGTGTCGGGCCTGGATGCAGCTCAGGGAGCTAAAGCGAGGCTCGCTGTGGATCGCTCCTTTGAGATGCATAATTTTGCTGTCAGATGCAATGACCACTTGTATGAATAAGATGCTCAAGAAGGATAAAGTAAAGCTCAGAGATGGCTCCACAGGTAAAAGACTGAATGCTCAAATATCAAATGTAGTAGCTCCTGTATACAGCTACACAAATATCAACCACTGGATTCACACAGACAATGCAGATAGAAAAATATTCCTCTTAAATTAATGCATATTTAGTCAGGTAGTTAGGCTTAATTGTCCCCTTGGAGAAATTCTTTCATAACACTGCACATTACAGGGAAAAACAACATTAGACTTCACAGACAGAAATATAGCAGCACACGACAAAGACGGGCTAAAACAATGTAAAAACAAGAGTTCTCATAGTTCTCTCACTAACGCGGGTGCCAGGCTTTTGCCAAAGTGAGCCCGTCCACACCTCTGGGACCCGTACCTGCGCCCAGAGGGCAGGACAGTGAAGTGGCGGTTGAGTGGGTGTGTGATGGCCTGCGGCAGTGGATTTGAAAAACATGATGGCCTTACAATTGAGCGCCTGAGAGGCTGGGTGTTGGGAGACCTATTATCTTAGCAGCAGTGCTGGTTATGCAGGTTGAAGCAACAATAGGAGTCCTTTGAGTTTATGGATGGCTGATCTGATTGATGGCTCCTTTTTGGAATATCCTTTGTATGCATCATTACGTATGATCATTAAAGTTTATAACTATGGCTATGATTTTTATATGGCACACCTGCATATGCTGCTCACTGCTCTCCTCGCAGCAGAACGGATGGTTGGAGTGACCATCATTGTGCCAAGTCACCCTCGAAATTGCAACTGTAGCTCTAGGATCACAGCTGGAGGCGTCATTCCACTCACGGGACTGAGGATAGAAGTTGTCAGTGTGCTTCAAACAAAGCGCTTGTTGAGGCGTTGAAGCATCGGAACTGGGAGGGTCTGACAATATTTGTGCTTGTTGGGCTGTCATTTTCAGAAAGTAACAAACACTTCACGCATTGATTGGCCAAGTGTACAAAGGTGCCAAAGTATGCAGGATTTGAATGTTCCTCTCAAACTCACTTTTCATCCAGTCACTTTTCGTGTGTTCAATCAAGTGCAACAGCGTGAATGCCCTTGAAGAGAGGCTGTCCGAGTGTGCTCCATTATCCCCTCTCTGTGACAGTTTTCACCTTGCCTTCGAGTGTAGCCATTCTGACCGTTGTGTTTGGACATGTTGGACCAACACGTGGCTCAAACTAGTTTGTTTCAAGCAAATTTCATCCGTTACTGTGAAGGCTGAGTGGAGGTGATCAAACCGTCACCGTCAAACGCCACTTCTGCCAGTTCTCATGGTGAGCGTACCCACGCTTGCAAAATAGTAAGTAGCATATTTGTCAGGAAGAAACCTATGACTTTTGCCAGAAGTTTACATGACTTTGAGCCAAGCTGCACTTTATTTCTGTAATCTTGGAGGCAAACATCTGTCATAGGAGTAATACCAGAACATACAATAATAATCTGTTTAGGACAAAGCCTGCCACTGTGTAAACTTTGAGCCTTTTCAACGCCCTCACCTGTTATCCCACAGTGCCTGAAACTGAGTCACTTGCATACCATAGAAAATGAATGGGAGTAAAACAGTAAAGGACTCATATGCTGAGCTCCTGTAGAGATGTTGCCCACCATAAGCAACAAGTGAACTCACCACGACCAGATCAGCACATAAAGGCACATTTTAGAGGGAAACTATCCAAAAATAAGGAGATAAAATTGTAGATCTATCTATAACCATCTTTTCTATACATGCACAACACAAGTAAGCAGTGGCAAAAAACTTTCCAACAATCACTCTGGATGTTGGACTCACAATGGCTGCAGTTCATGTAAATTGTGCTCTCACCAACTGCTTGTCATGAATTATAATCTCAATGCAGACAAGTGTGGATTTCTGATGTTCTGCTGACACCCAATGAAATAAGTCGACGACTGGGGACTTGTTGATTGTGCTGCTTGCAACGTGAAGTCTGGGTTAGAGATGCTGGAGCTCACAACATATCTAAATCTTCTGAGAAGGCTTGAACACCCACTTTCTACTGGTCCAGCTATGACAGCGAGGTTTGTCACCCAACCACAGACAAACACGACATGTTAACCCAATGACATGCTTTAATATTGTGGCCCTTCCCTTCCTCCAACACTCTTCTGCCTCCTCTCTTTCTCCGTGTCTCTCAGATTTGGACAGCGATGGCTGGTTGCACAGTAAAGTAGGACACCCTATGGTTCTGTCACTGCGGGTAAATCAAAAAGTCTTGTATCCGTTCTTACCCACAGCACATCTTTGCACCGACATATTGGCCTGTTTTTTCTCCACGCCGCCGCCGAGATAAGATGTCTACCCCCAGGGAGAAGGCTGTGCACGCACGCACACACACACACACAGAAACATGCCCTCAGACATTCACACTCATCCCCCAATGTCAGCTGAACCCCTCTTAGAAGGTGACAGTTTTTGTTTGTCCATGTCCTGCTGCGCTCTCCCCTGGAGCATGGCTGACACTGGAGCAACGTGCCTCAATCATCCACAGTCATCCACAGAAAACAAGTCTGTGACATCAAATGGATAAGGAAGAAGGAGAAGATGCAGGCAGGAAGGAGAGGAGGCATAGACACAGGAGAAAATGACTCAAACCAAATATCCCTCAGGGGGTTTGGAGACTTGGGTCATAAGGGTGATTGGAGACCGGAGAGAGGAGGTATCAGTTAGAGTTTTCTGGAGGGCAAACTGCCTTACAGCGGCACTCATTTCAGTCACACTGGCTGAGGTGCATTAATATTGGATTGTGCTGCATCTTGCCTCGACACAGACCAAGAGATTGAGGAAAGGAGCATTTCTATCCTGTGTTGCAACATAATGGCATGTTTAAGACAAGATGGAAGGTCAAACAGAAGGCAGTGAAAAGAACCCATTTGTCATGACTGGGCACAAGTCAATTAAAGCCCCTGACAATGTTTTAAATGTTGTGTTTATTCTGTAACACAGAATATTTATGACTAAATAAGCAACAATCAATATCAAAGTTTGGGCCAATCATCTTCAAATAACATTTATCAAGAGTTTAGCTGTGAAATCTCAGTGCTGGCACTATAAGCGCATGTAGCTGAACTGACTGATGCATGAAACTTGGAGGCATCACCTTTTTCCAGCTGAGCCTCACATGGTTCAGGAACGAGCGTGTTGGCTTGTTAAGTCAGAGGATCACAGACGTTATTACAGAATACCGTGAGGGAACTGTGACGTTTCAGTGTGGACCGAAGTGGCGGACCAGTGGGCCGTCTTTGCCACCACTGGAGCCAAATTCTTAAGCTAGTGTGGCTGAAATGTTCAGTCCTTAATCAACTTAATTAAACTGCAACACATGAAAAATTGCCACTATTTCTAAGACATTGTGAAATGAGTTTTCATTTTTTTCCCCCTTACCGTTTTAAGTTATGATTTTTAATTACTTGAGGTCAGCCACTCCGCTAGATCCACTCTTCTGCTTTCTGAGCAGATTCAAACAGTAAGATGTATGAAAGTAGAGCTGCAGTTTGTCACTCTTGATGTAATATTGCACAACGTGACGGTATGTTGCAAGAATAACGGCTTTCCCATTTCCAAACACAGTGCAAGGCTGTTTCTTTTGGTCAAAAGAGCAAATCCTCACTTGCTTTGTCTCGCAATCACTTCAAATATTTGCAGCATGGGAGTGTGACGGGTCTGTAGCTTCACTCTGGAGGCAGATCTTTAGTCTGTACTGGCCATTAAAGTTTTTTTGGCAAATTTAAACGCTTATGAGTAATAATTTGTTTGTGTGTTTGCTCCCACGGACCAGCCACCCCATGTGTGCAGCCAGTTAGGCTGTTGGTGAAGCATGCCTCATATTCTCGCACAAGAAGAAGCGATCGCAGATGCATTCTGGCTAATGGAGTCATTTATGGGGAAAATGGTGTGTGTGTGTATGGTACTTCTGAGCTACCATGCTGGGGCTTGCTGGAGAGGACTAGACGGCGAGTAACATTACAGGGTGTAATTACTTCAAGCACCATTAGGAACACAATAACATCTGTGCTTAGCAGAAAACAAAGTCCAGCACACTCGCTCAATGTGTTTGGGCATGTGTGACTCGGTTTATGTGGGTCTGCACAAACACGTTCTCCTATTCAAGTGATTAACAAGTAATGAGTGGATTGCCCCAGCAACAGATCCCCTGTTTTCTAACAAAGTGCCAGCTGAGGTAATGACTTGTCACTACAAAGCACTCTGCAGTGACCTGCTGGCAGAGGCCAAAGCACCAGTGTGGATTTAGCAGGTACACCTCCGGCAGCACCTTGGTTCCTGACCCAGCTTCACATTGAGGACGTCAAATTGGTTGTTGTGGCCAGTCTTTGGGGAAGTTACTTTTAAAAGTAATTACCTCCTATTTGGAGTGTCCGGTCACCTAATTTAGAAAAATACATATTCCCTCCTCACTGTAAGTGGTATCAAACCATGGTTGTGAGGTTTTAAAAGCTATGCTCCCACTCCCATTCAATGAAAGTGAAGGGAATTACACTGGTGGAAGTGCAGCAAACGTACATAATGATTTGAAAGTGTAACCTCGGATGCATCCCAAGCTGTTTAAGTCCCCCTCCTTGCCTTTAGTTATTGTACTTGTTTGCTGCCTAATATTAGACGTCAATGTCAGAGGTGCACCAATCCAATATGAATACCTCCCTGTGTGGAACTCAGGCCCAAGCTGACAATGACATTGACAAACAAGCTGTATTTAAAGCAGAGAAGCTTATTGAATCATCGTTTCTGTGCTTTCTATTGATAATCAACAGTTTTCATGGGGACTATTACTTCTGTAAAGAGTAGTTCTAATGAAAACAGTTCCAAATACATACCAGTCCATGTAGTGTGCTACATAATAATCATCACAGTGAACTGTTTTATCACTTGGTATTCAAAAAGCACACTTCACTATTTTATTCCATAGTATCCCTCAGAAAGAAGGCTACGATATTTTAGCAGGTTTCACTAGCACTTAATTAGTGGACGTACGCGGGCCGCTGTAAGTCAAGAAATGTCTACTTTTCTGTGTTCCAAGTAAAACATTTCTCTAAACTCCCCAAACTGAACAGGAGCACCACAAAAACATCCTACGTGTCTCTCTAGAAGTGAGATATGTCACACAACTGACTGTAACACTGAGTAAAACGGTCCTTTTTACCTCTGCTGAACTCTTATTACTTTAAATAGTAACACATGTAACACGACAGTCTCACACTAACATGTTACCCAGTCTGTTATAATACTGACAGCTGCATTGATTTCATTCTCATCTGTACATGACGGCATAATCAAATGTTTTATCGCTCACCTGAGTTACTCCAAAGCTGTTGAACTATAAATGATGGCCTCTCAGACACAGGAGAGAGTTTCCTAATGATTGGAAAAGTCATTAGTCATTAGCCTGTAATTGCCTGGTTTTCATTGTCTATTGATGAAGCACTTTATTGCTAATTATTATGAACCAACTTTTAAATATGTAATAGAAATGAGACTGATGTTAAACAGTAACTAACAGCACATTTACAAGAAATGTAGAATGAATTCTTTAAATTACTAGTTTAAGGCACTCTGAAATGTTCCCTCTCATCCTGTGATACAGTAAAAGCCAGAAAACAGTCTTTTTCTGTGCTTGAACACTGTAATATCATGGTGTTAAATTATGTTGTCACTTGTCCACCCTCAGTGTGGTGTTCTGTCTATGCTGGCCAACTCTCCGACATCATGACAGGCCTCCGGTGACTGGGATCACTCATCAATATCACGCCGAGATGACGTGGGCTGGGGTTTGTCTAGTTCACATCACAGTGTTGCTACAACAAACTGTAACTGTAATGATGTGGTTTTAATGCACAATTAATGTAAGTGAAGCCAGCTTTAAGTGAAATCCAAAATGATTGCACCCCAGGGTGTAAGCTTTAATGTATTGTGGAGAAAATTACATATCACAGCATTGCTTTGAGATGATTATTACAATTTAAGAGGAAGATGCTGGGTGTATAGCCTTGCTAATTGCTGTTTTAATGCTGATTCAAGGGCCTCTCAGTTTGAGGTTTGGCTTTTAGCCATAATTGCAATGATAAGGAAAATGGTTCACTGTAAAGATAAACTAGAATCACGCTTGTGTGTCTTCGCCA